>NC_140608.1:16664052-16869052 GCF_057381915.1 Diplotaxodon limnothrissa | reverse complement strand
GACTGCGCTCTTCTGGACAGAGATCTCCGATGTTATTCCCGGGATCTGCTGGAGCCACTCGCCTAGCTTGGGAGTCACCGCACCTAGTGCTCCGATTACCACGGGGACCACCATTATCTTCACCCTCCACATCCTCTCGAGCTCTTCTCTGAGCCCTTGGTATTTCTCCAGCTTCTCGTGTTCCTTCTTCCTGATATTGCTGTCATTCGGAACCGCTACATCGATCACTACGGCCGTCTTCTTCTGTTTGTCTACCACCACTATGTCCGGTTGGTTAGCCACCACCATTTTGTCCGTCTGTATCTGGAAGTCCCACAGGATCTTAGCTCGGTCATTCTCCACCACCCTTGGGGGCATCTCCCATTTTGACCTCGGGACTTCCAGGTTATACTCGGCACAGATGTTCCTGTACACTATGCCGGCCACTTGGTTATGGCGTTCCATGTATGCCTTGCCTGCTAGCATCTTGCACCCTGCTGTTATGTGCTGGATTGTCTCTGGGGCATCTTTACACAGCCTTCACCTGGGGTCTTGCCTGGTGTGATAGACCCCAGCCTCTATGGATCTTGTACTCAGAGCTTGTTCTTGTGCCGCCATGATTAGTGCCTCTGTGCTGTCTTTCAGTCCAGCTTTGTCCAGCCACTGGTAGGATTTCTGGATATCAGCCACCTCCTCTATCTGCCGGTGGTACATACCGTGCAGGGGCCTGTCCTTCCATGATGGTTCCTCGTTTCCCTCCTCTTTCTTGGGTTTCTGCTGCCTGAGGTATTCACTGAGCACTCGGTCAGTTGGGGCCATCTTCCCAATGTATTCTTGGATGTTCCTTGTCTCATCCTGGACTGTGGTGCTGACACTCACCAGTCCCCGGCCCCCTTCCTTCCGCTTAGCGTACAGCCTCAGGGTGCTGGACTTGGGGTGAAACCCTCCATGCATGGTAAGGAGCTTTCTTGTCTTTATGTCAGTGGCTTCTATCTCCTCCTTTGGCCAGCCTATTACCCCAGCAGGGTACCTGATCACGGGCAGGGCGTACGTGTTGATGGCCCGGATCTTGTTCTTACCATTCAGCTGACTCCTCAGGACTTGCCTGACCCTCTGCAGGTACTTGGTGGTTGCAGCCTTTCTAGCGGCCTCTTCATGGTTCCCATTTGCCTGCGGGATCCCCAGGTACTTGTAACTGTCCTCTATGTCTGCAATGTTGCCTTCTGGTAGTTCAATCCCCTCAGTTCTGACTACCTTCCCTCTCTTTGATACCATCCGACTACACTTCTCCAGTCCGAACGACATTCCAATGTCATTGCTGTATAGCCTGGTAGTGTGGATCAGTGAATCGATGTCTCGTTCACTCTTGGCATACAGCTTGATGTCATCCATGTACAGGAGGTGGCAGACAACTGCTCCGTTCCGTAGTCGGTATCCGTAGCCAGTCTTGTTAATGATCTCACTGAGGGGGTTCAGGCCTATGCAGAACAGCAGTGGGGACAGAGCATCTCCTTGGTAGATCCCGCACTTGATGGTGACTTGTGCTATGGGCTTGGAGTTGGCCTCTAGTGTTGTACGCCACATCCCCATTGAGTTCCTGATGAAGGCTCTTAGGGTCCCATTGATCTTGTACAATTCTAGGCATTCCAGTATCCAGCTGTGGGGCATTGAGTCATAGGCCTTCTTGTAATCAATCCAGGCAGTGCACAGGTTGGTCAGTCTGGTCTTGCAGTCTCGGCTGATTGTTCTGTCTACCAGTAGCTGGTGTTTTGCGCCTCTGGTATTCTTGCCAATTCCTTTCTGTGTCCCGCTCATGTATTGACCCATGTGCCTGTTCATCTTAGCCGATATGATGCCTGACAGGAGCTTCCATGTAGTACTGAGGCAGGTTATTGGTCGGTAGTTGGAGGGGACCGGTCCCTTCTTGGGGTCCTTGGGGATCAGGACCGTCCGGCCTTCAGTTAGCCATTCCGGGTGTCTCTCGTTAACTAGCAGCTGGTTCATTTGTGCTGCCAGACGCTCGTGGAGTGCAGTCAGCTTCTTCAGCCAGTAGGCGTGAACCATGTCGGGCCCTGGTGCTGTCCAACTCTTCATACTGGAGACCCTTTCTTGGATATCTGCCACTGTGATGGTTACTGGACCCTGTTCAGGGAGGTCGCTGTGGTCTGCCCTCAGATCCTCTAGCCACTGAGCATTGCCGTTATGGGTTGCATCCTTCTCCCATATGCTCTTCCAGTATTGCTCCGTCTCCAGCCTTGGTGGTGCTGTTCTCTTATTGTTCCCTTGCCACTGAGAGTACACCTTTGCTGGTTCTGTGGAGAACAGCTGGTTTATTCTCCTGCCTTCTATCTCTCTGGTGTACCTCCTCAAGCGGCTGGCCAAGGCTGTGAGTCTTTGCTTGGCAGTTTCCAAGGCCTCAGGTATGGACAGCTTGCTGTATTTCTTAGGCACCTTATTTGTCGCACCTTGCTGCAACTCTGTTAGTTGGCTAACCTCCCTCCGTGCTACTTTGATCTTGCCCTCTAGCCTCCTTCTCCATGGAGGGTACTGCCCCTTGTCGCCCATATATATGTGTGTGTGTGTGTGTGTGTTCACATTTTGGAATACACATGTTTCACCACAAAAGCATTTTGCAGTGTATCGCAATCTAGCTGTACCTGAAAATAACATATCAGCTCAAACAGTTTATTCTAACTTGTTTTTAAGTGTTCATATAGTTAACAAAGACAAATAAGAACTGACAGAATGTGTTTTAATGTAACTGAGATGACCTGCCTCAGTGGGAGGTACAACACTGCTAGCATTATCACACCAATTTGAATTCAAATGAACTCATATCTATTAATATATATTTGAAACTAAAGCGTATTTAACTGTGCTTAAAATAATGAAAATGGCAGGAGTGGATATCTGTATATGACTTGGATTTGATTTTTGATTTTAATCATATAAAAACCTTCAGTGTATGTTATTCTGATTGAAGGGGCCGAGCAAAATAGTGCCATTGCATTATTATTTGCCTGTCTTCGACACAAAAGGTTTGCCACGCACCCTGACAGAGCTCTGTTGGCATCCAACAGCAGAGTGACTGAAAGGTCAGCCTGTCTGTTCATCTCACAGCATGAAAAAACAGCAAGGTGATATCACGTGAACAAGCTGCACACACATACAACAGAATGGGGAAGGGCTTATCATTAATCAGAGCATGAATAGGAAAGTCTAAAGGGTCCTAAATGGTAGTGTACACTATCTGGGCAGCTCCACTAGCATAAAGCCATCCATGTAAAAAGGATAAAATCAGAGAATATTCCATTAGCTTGTGTGACTTTTATAGAAGCAAAGACTGATTGATTTTTTTGAGTTGATAAGGAGTGTGTGGTATCTTTATTTTCACTGACAGCTAAAAGCGGTATGGTATTAAGGAATGCAGAGTTGCTTGCTTCACAAATGCATTTCTATTAACCTGTCAACATGTAACCTTTCACACATAAAACTAGTCATGCCACTGACAAAGATGCTCACTGAATGATTTCTGTTTGCTACACTTGGAATATATATATATATATATATATATATATATATATATATATATATATATATACACACATATATACATATATACACATATATATATATATATATATATATATATATATATACACACACACACACACACACACACACACACACACACACACACACACACACACACACACACAGGGTGGGCCGTTTATATGGATACACCGTAATAAAATGGGAATGGTTGGTGATATTAAAGTCCTGTTTGTGGCACATTAGTATATGTGAGGGGGCAAACTCCTCAAGATGGGTGGTGGCCATGGTGACTGTAGGAGTGTTTAGCTTATTTTAGAGTTTAGAAATGTGTTAACATAGAATGTAGAACTGTTGTAGAGACATTGACACTGCCCTTAATATAATAAAGGCCTCATTGTGTTGTGAACTTAGGAGTAGATTGTAGGAGACCCCTCCCCCACTTGAACTGTGAAAGTAAAACAGAGAGGAGTTAATGCTGAGTGGAAATTCCTCAGAGGATGTTTGGGTGGGGGTCTCAACATTTGTAACTGGATAACTGTGGTCTGGAAGGGAGATGGGTTTTATGACCTAGGGAGTCACCTACACCCACAGTGTTTTAACTGTCACGCACACACATCCACACGCACACTCACTCATGTGCACTCACACATACACACAGGTATGCGTACACAGTCACACACGAGCACTCACATAGACACGTGGGAACGCGCTCACATAGGCATTCATGTGCTCGTGCACATAGACACAGACACAGAGTTTGCAGCACACCGTGGGGGTTTTATGGTAGGGTCGCCCCTACAAAACTGTGTTTCACAGACAAAGGAGTGAAGATTTGGAGAGGGACACACCGGCCTCGTCTTCCCTTCTAGAAGATGCATGCTTAAATGAAGATGAGTAAAGATGAATAAAGGTTTTGTGAAATGACAACTCAGTCCAGTGCCATCTCTGGATGCTCAAGGAATAAAAAGAACCGGGGTAAAACTGATTTCTCAACAGGGCCATTTAGAAGTCGGCCATCTTGGACACAACTTTTGTTTTTTCAATAGGAAGAGGGCCATGTGACACATCAAACTTATTGGTAATGTCACAAGAAAAACAATGGTGTGCTTGGTTTCAACGTAACTTTATTCTTTCATGAGTTATTTACAAGTTTCTGACCACTTATAAAATGTGTTCAATGTGCTGCCCATTGTGTTGGATTGTCAATGCAACCCTCTTCTCCCACTCTTCACACACTGATAGCAACACCGCAGGAGAAATGCCAGCACAGGCATCCAGTATCTGTAGTTTCAGGTGCTGCACATCTCGTATCTTCACACCATAGACAATTGCCTCCAGATGACCCCAAAGATAAATGTCTAAGGGGGTCAGATCGGGAGACCTTGGGGGCCATTCAACTGGCCCACGATGACTAATCCACTTTCCAGGAAACTGTTCATCTAGGAATGCTCGGACCTGGCACCCATAATGTGGTGGTGCACCATCTTGCTGGAAAAACCCAGGGAACGGTCCAGCTTCAGTGCATAAAGAGGGAAACACATCATCATGTAGCAATTTCAAATATCCAGTGGCCTTGAGGTTTCCATTGATGAAGAATGGACCCACTATCGTTGTACCCCATATACCACACCAAACCATCACTTTTGTTGTTCCAACAGTCTTGGAGGGATCCATCCAATGTGGGTTCGTGTCAGACCAATAGCGGTGGTTTTGTTTGTTAACTTCACCATTCACATAAAAGGTTGCCTCATCACTGAACAAAATCTTCTGCGTGAACTGAGGGTCCTGTTCCAATGTTTGTTTTGCCCATTCTGCAAATTCTGTGTGCTGATCTGGGTCATCCTCGTTGAGATGCTGCAGTAGCTGGAGTTTGTAAGGGTGCCATTTGTAAGTAGCTAAGGGACCGAAGGGATGTTCGACTGATGCCACTCTCCAGTGACATGCGGCGAGTGCTACGCTGTGGGCTCTTGCTGAATGAAGCTAGGACAGTCACTGATGTTTCTTCGTTAGTGACAGTTTTCTTGCGTCCACATTTTGGCAAATCCAACACTGAACCAGTTTCACGAAACTTAGCAAGCAGTTTGCTAACTGTAGCATGGGAGATGGGTGGTCTCGTAGGGTGACCTGCATTGAAATCTGCTGCAATGACCCGGTTACTGCTTTCACCAGATATCAACACAATTTTGATCCGCTCCTCACGTGTTAACCTTTTCAACATGTCAGTGGCTGTGAACAAAGAGAAACTTGTAAATAACTCATGAAAGAATAAAGTTACGTTGAAACCAAGCACACCATTGTTTTTCTTGTGACATTACCAATAAGTTTGATGTGTCACATGGCCCTCTTCCTATTGAAAAAACAAAAGTTGTGTCCAAGATGGCCGACTTCTAATTGGCCACCATGGTCACCACCCATCTCGAGGAGTTTGCCCCCTCACATATACTAATGTGTCACAAACAGGACTTTAATATCACCAACCATTCCCATTTTATTACAGTGTATCTGTAGCAGGTTGAAAAAAGCTACATGTTTATTTTTGTAAGAAAACCAATTACCCCCTTATTTTTTGTTTATTATTGTGACTTATTTTGACATTGTTATGTGTTGTTATATTGGTTATATTTCATTATGCCAGTAGATGGTGCTCTTGCACTGCTGTGGAACTACCAGAGAGACTCCAGCTATAGGCTCTGCGCATGCGCAGCTCAGAAATAAATGAGCTCCGGCCTGAGCAAGACGCTAACTTCGGTGTCCTCTCTATTAATCCACAGGTACTGACAAACAAACTTTTATGTTACCGAACTGGTTCTAAATGTCATGTAAGTTGAGTAACAACTGTTCGGCTATATTTTGAGATGAGAGTGATGATGTTGTTTTGTGGTATTTTGTTGTAATGAGTATTAGTGTATCATCGGCATAATGCTATAATGCTACGTAGCACTATAAGTATATGCTATGACAGTGGCAACCTGCGACTTCCGAAAATGTGTTGTAGTGTTTGTTTTAGTGTTAGCCAAGCAGTACTGAGTACATGTATTAAGAGGAAAGCTTTTTGTTGGTGAAACAACGTTGCAGTCGTCTGCCGCCATGTTATGTTGCGTTCAAGGGACGCCATGTTCAAAAGTAATAGCGTATATGGCGCGAATGTGGGGAAAGGTTGTGTGAATGTGGTATGTTGTTATGCTTTAACCGTGAGTGTTTTGTTTAAGTTGTGAGTATGTAAAGTCATTTTGAATTAGTTTGTATTTATTTTGCTTTTGAGAGAATGCTTTTTGTAACTTCATTTTTGTTTATGAACTCTGTTATTTTATGGGAAGAATGCATGGTCTAGTGTGATTTGTATTGTGTATATGTAGAGAAATAAATGAGCTCCGGCCTGAGCAAGACGCTAACTTCGGTGTCCTCTCTATTAATCCACAGTTTGCTCATATTTGGCTACGCAGTGCTCTCTAGCCTGTGTGCCGCTTGCTGCCGGTCCAGATTCCCCTAGGTCTGGTGCCGGTAACATATCCATATAAATGGCCCACCCTGGCCCATCAGAAACATCTGTGCCGAGTATGGCCTGGAAGTGCCGAGGTCAAAATGGGAGACGTCCCCCAATGGTGGTGGAGAATGACTGAGCTATGATCCTGTGGGACTTCCAGATACAGATGGACAAAATGGTGGTGGCTAACCAACCAGACATAGTGGTGGTAGACAAACATGAGAAGACGGCCGTAGTGATCGATGTAGCGGTTCCGAATGACAGCAACATCAGGAAGAAGGAACATGAGAAGCCCGAGAAATACCAAGGGCTCAGAGAAGAGCTCGAGAAGATGTGGAGGGTGAAGGTGACGGTGGTCCCAGTGGTAATCGGAGCACTAGGTGCAGTGACTCCGAAGCTAGGCAAGTGGCTCCAGCAGATCCCGGGAACAACAGCGGAGATCTCTGTCCAGAAGAGCGCAGTCCTGGGAACAGCTAAGATACTGCGCAGGACCCTCGAGCTCCCAGGCCTCTGGTAGAGGACCCGAGCTTGAAGGATTGACCGCCCACAGGGGCGAGTGGGGAATTTTTTTTTATATATGTGTAGCAACTTATACACACACACATACAGATAAGTCTGCTCTGGTACAAGCTGTGACTTGAAGTCAAGTAATACAAGCTCAGTTACATCCATTCAGATCAATATACAGTACTGTGAGAAGATATAAAACACTTTTTCTTTATTTTAGTTTTGACTTAGGGTTTCAGCATATTAGATTAGAAATAAAATAGATATGAGGGCAATTTAAGAACCTTTTATAACCCTACCAGTTTAAATGGTGAGAAAGTCGTTTAAGAAATAAAGTTGTCATATGTAAATATTTCCTCTCACAAGTCCAGCAAATGACTGAAGTCTATATCCTCCCAAGACTAATGTGGTGGGTGTCTGTCTCTTATGTGTTATTGCTCTTCTGGGTCACACAAACAGCCACCTTTACTTTTACTTATTGGATTTTCTCTTTAGTGCAGTCTTCGAGTGAAACGTTTGCTCTCCTACACACAAAGATTTCACCATTTTCAATCCTAATCCTCTGTGTCTTTATTGGCCCTGCTTGTACGAGTTGGATCACTGTCCTAAAAATGCTGCATTGTGTGAACACTAGACAATGATGCCAGAAAGGGCAGCAGTTCCTACATCATTAGCACAGCATTCATTTAACCACCCGGAAAAATCATGGAGATTTTAACCTCAGAGTCTCATGGATTATTCCTTTCAACTGCTGAATAAAAACAACTTCACTGCTTCGTTGATGCTCACGATTCACAAGGCTTGATGAGTAACACACTTCTGTACATTAGACTGAATATTTCAAATTGGCAAGTCGGACATTCACCAAGTAAGTCTTGATATGAAAGATCCAAATGATAGCACATTAAAACTGATTATGAAGGTGCTTGTATCATATTACATTTCTTGAATCATGAATATCACAAGGCATCTTAAGCCAAAGCTGCTTGTTCATGGTCCACACACAAAAACCACTGAGATGGGTTATAAGAAAAGCACATCAGCTCAGAGAAATAATTCTCCCTGCATAAGGCAATTAGGCAATACTGGAGCATCAACAAGAGCAATCAGAGGAAAACTTGACACAACCAAGTTGAATGTCAGTCAGATGAAGAGTCTCTGGTTGTGACTGTACAACTGTTGCATGGTTGCTGATTTCTCTCTCAGACAAGTCATTTTCTCAACAAGTATCGGGCAAAACAATGTACTTTATAAGCAGTAACTTGATAAAAGAGATGTGTGAAGATGTAGTGATAGCCGAGGTAAAACCAAGTTCTTTACACAGACTTTCTAGAGGTGATCTTTGTTCTCATTTACAGAACTGCAGCTGCACAATCCCACTTTAAAAAGTGCTGCGAGTATTGTGCAAAGGCTCTGCATTTTACTTATTTGGCAAAAATAAATGTAAGATTAGCCGTTTATAATTATAAAGCACATTATCTCTGAGTTTGGTGCGTTCATTAAAACATTAATTACTGTAATGAATCTGCGTTTTAGCACTAGCCTAAAATATAAAATATTAAAATGTTGAATTGCTTCATTACAAGGGAGTGGGATCCTTTCAGGGCACTAATAAAGCTATTACACGAATTTCCATGGGCACCTAGCTGCAGCGATGCTCTTATCAGAGCCTTACCCAGCTGGCACAGGGAGGACAGGGATGCTGGTGTCTGTAGCACAGGCAATGCTGAGGAGGGAAGGAGATGAAAGAAGGCAGAGGAGTTGGTCAGAGATACCTCCAATCAGCCCCAGGCTATGCCCTCAGCTCTGTTCTGATGGCCTCCTACACTGTCAGACTCCTGCAACTATATCACACAAATTTCTAATAACTACTGATATCTTTTCTTGCGTTCCTCATTAAGCAAACTTCTGGCTTAACCCATGAGTTGTGATTCAGTTGAAAATTCATATGATATTTAATTTGTGGAGGACATTACAGAAACTGCTCAATTATAGTTTTATATAGTTTTTATCCAGTATTTTACACTACCCAGTACTTTGGTCTATTAATACCATGAAGTTTAGTCTGTTTTTTTTTTCTTTTTGGTCATCTTTACTTTTACTTATTACCCACACCTTCAAATGGTTTAAGCTTTTTATACACCTGTAAAAGCCCTCCAGTTTATTCGCCTGATAAATGAAAACTCAGTTTACTAAGATTTAATGAGAACATGATTGGATTGCTAATCCTTCAATGAACCTGTATTTCCCACACATTTCCAAATTGATGCAGCTGTCATCATCAGTTCGTTTTAGCTCTCTAAAAATTTCACCGGATCGTTAATGACCGACCTCAGATACATGTAAATGCGATTGGACAGACTAGCGCGTTACAAGCGTGAATGTTTGTGACGTATATTCAAATAGAATTGCTGAGTGATAGATCCCCTCTGTGGCGCCCTTTGAGGGGGGTAAGCTTTCAATGGGTTTGTGATAGAGTTGATTAAGACAGATATTTTATATAATATTGTGGATGACATGTCTTCAAATTGCACCCACATTCAAAGGGAACGATCTACTACTAACAAGTAACATAAAACTCGAAGTTTGATTATCAGATTTTCTCTGCAGCTGTAAACAACACCTTCCTTAAAGTACACTTTCTTCTTTCTTCTTCTTAGACTTACTGTCAGTCTCATATCAGCTTTTTATGAACTGTACTCCCCAGACTTCCAAAACATCAGAAGAGACATATTTGTTTGTGCTCTTGCGTCTGTTGCTTCTGCTACAGAGCGCCAGATTTGGAATATTAACTAATGTTTTGGTATCGTTCCAGACATCAATTACAGATCATCTGTGCTAATGAGCTTCAGTTTCCTTCTGCTGCGAGAGTGCAATGTGTAAGGTGTGCTGAAAAGAACATCAAGCAGCACAAGAAGCTGATTGTGTAATTGAACTTGGATATCGGTTTATTTTACCTGACAAATAAGCTTAACTCTGTGTGAGTGTTTTTTTTTTTCCTGCATGCAATTTAAGACTCTAAGGCTCTGGTGTAGTACAAAAAGGGGCCCTTGGAGTAAAGCCCCTTACAAAAAAGCCTAAACAGGATTGTTTCATCGTTTAATATAGCCACACTAATACACCCGAATCAACAAGTAAGTTTGCACTCCTTATATTTAACTAAGAGAAGATTTCATTATAAAGGCTATAAAGGAATACAGTGTGTCCAGTAGTTCTTACTCTGAGCAGAGGACAAAGGTAGAAACTCACTTTGGTTACAATGGAAAGGTTTTTCTTATTTAACAAAAAAAATAACATCCCCTTTTGCAGGTTTAAGGTGAATAATGTCCAGGAGGTGTTCGCTAAATGCTTCAGCTAAACTGCACTCAAAGCAACATTGAAATATTTTCAAAAGGCAGCCAAAAACGATTTAAAATAAGAAAGGAAACCGACTTGTCCTGATGAAAGGAGTTATACAACATTGCCTTTACATCTGTTATTGATGCAGAAACCACATTTTATTCAGTTTATTCACCCAGTAAATAAAAACTTAGTTGGCTAAAATTTAATGAGAACATGATTGGATTGCTAGCCTTTCAGTGAACCTGTATTTCCCACACATTTTCCAAATTGATGCAGCTGTCATAACAACATCAGTTCAATTTAGAAATCTATAAATTTCACCGGATCGTTAACAACTGACCTCAGACTCGAATAAAAGTGTTTTGATAGACTACAGAGTTAAGTGGAAAAAGAAGTGTGTGAATGTTTGCAAAGCAGTAAAATGGATTAAAACATATTATTAAATGAATGTACTTCTTTGACATTTATTTTGAAAATAAATTGTTCAGTGCAAAATCATGCAGGGGGATGCTCATGAAATGACTTTTCTGGTGATATTATGAAACATTGATAGCAAGATCTGGTCTTAGAATTGTGAAAGTAGTTAAATATCGCTAAAAAAAAATTCCTAAAAGACTTTTTGCATCAATAAAATAAAATAAATTTTTAAAAATCAATGTAGAAAACTTTAGGTTAAAAATGGAATATAAAAGTCAAAAATCGCTTTATTACTGAAAAACTTAATAAATAAACAAGACAGAAGCCAGGAACAGAAACCGAGAACTTAAAGGAAAAAACGAGGACCTAAGTACACACAAAGTAATTATGGAGAACGGAAACAGCTGGGGTAAGCAAGACACAGGTGAAAAAAATCTAATTAATGAGATAAGGGGAAGCAAAACTATACACAATGCACAAGAGATGAGGGACTATTAAAATAAAACAGGATGTAACAAATTCTAAAACCACACTAAGACATATGGACTTGGCACAGCTGGGGAGATGGTAAAAAGAGGTAAACAAACATGGAAATAAGACTGACTTCCACAGGAGACACTGAGGAAAAGATACTTGGGACAAGACTAGGACACAAAAGGGAACTAGATAATCAAACAAGAAACCATAAGGCTGTGGAGCTCAAACACAAATCTCATCATAAGACTGAACCTAAAGACCTGCAGAACAGGAGCGCAGAACTTATACAAAGTTAATCAAAACAATAAAAACCCGAAACATCCCAAAAACTCCAAACCTGGGAGCATGACAGAACTCAGGGAAACCCTTCTCTGTGCTGTTTTCATGCTCACTCCATGATTGTGCAGGACTTCTCCTGGTGTTTCTGTTTGTACTGCAGTTGAAAAAATATACTATGTTATAGCTATAGTGACTGGCTACTTATATCCTATAATGCTGTCACTACTACTTACCTATGGGTGTAATAAACTTCAAAGTTAAGTTTAGAGTTAGGGTCTCTGTGTCAATGTGGCACATTTCAGATTAATCTACAATTATAATGGATAGCGGGACACATCCCTGCTAGATTCCATCATTCTTTTCTGAATTCAATAAAACAAAAGCATTTTCTATTTATTATACTTTCACTCTAGGCTGGAGTCTTTCCCCTAGACTTAGTGGATTGGCATTGTTTTCTCCTATGTGTCATCTTCCCTGGGTTTTTGATGGATCACTCCTCTTGGTAAACAATAAAGTGTATCAAGGAGCAAAGATGGTGAGATGGTGAATACAGTGGGAGGAGCTGATTACCTCTTATCTTTCTCTTTCTCTGGAGTGAGAGGGCACAGTTTTCTAAAGGACCCTTAGACTCATCTGCACTCGGCTCGAAATAAAATTTGGCATGCCCTCAAAGACTGTGAAGTTGGCTGCTGGGCAAGTAGAAAAGCAATACTCACTGTGACCAGAAATGTGTGCTTCTATGCCAGAAGGTGGAATTTGGATGTTTATGAAATTTCTCTGGAGAAAAATTCCTAATAGTAAAACCAAACTGAACATGCCAAAAAATAACAGCTAAAAACACAACTGAATTTGGATTAATTCAAAATTAGTAATATAAGCTGCATGACAATGATACCTATTATGGAACCATTTACAAAAGGTGATGAACTCTGTTTTTGACATAAGCCAAGTGCTTTGTTGGATAGTGCCCATTGTTTTAGTGTTTAATTTCAGTTCAAGCCACACTATTTCCACAGTATTTGTAATAACTAGCCTCTTAAGCACCTTGAGGCAACTGGTGTTGTGATTTGGCGCTATGTAAAAAAAGAGGCAAAGCAATTGAATGAATGATTTCTAGTGCCCGTAGTGTTAAACTAACTGGAGAACACATTAGATGATCACCGAACCTCTCCTTCTTCTCTGGTCAAACAAACAGGTAACACACAGTGGCAGGGTGTTTATCACCATAGCAGGCTGGAGGGTGATCTGAGTTTAGATCAGATCAGCTATGTTATGAATACCTCTGCGGCTGACATCCACTGTCAGTAAACTGTGTCCCTTTGCCAATTCTTACCGAGAGGATATTGTCTGTGGCACGTGGTCCTTGTCGTCCTGTGCCGTCTTTGTGTGTTCTGTGTTTTACTGGACATTCAATTTATAGTTGCCATTTCAAAAGTCAACACTAAAAATACACAGAAGTAATATTATTTTTACACAGCAAACTCATATCCAGAAAGTGTTTCAGGTGTGCATCGTTTCCAAACACTAGCTGTCATGCAGTCCTCCTACACATTTTATAAAGGTTAACGGGCACATGTCAAACTACTAGCCTACTAGCAGGCTGAGTGGCCCACAGAGGAGAAAGTCCTCACCTCCCCTCACCTCCAGCAATATGCCTTACTTGTAATGATTCTCAGGGCTGTTACTACTAGGCTTCGATTATATGGGTGCCCATAGTTGGGCTTTAAACATGCTTAGTTTACAGTTTGCTTTGCCCTTAAATATGCAGCTGAGACCTGCTGAGGGTTCATCCCATTGACATTAAGGGCCTGTTCACTGCACTTACTTGAATACATAAAAATGCCCTCTAGTTGGACATTTCCTCCAGGCCCTGTTGTTAGCAAGTCTGTCTATCCAGACACTGTGGCTTACCAGAAGTTTTACCCTAAATCTCTGGAGTTACTTACCATAAGAGCCTCCCACCAGTTCCATCACTGACCTTGTATCTTTGTGTATTAAGAAAACAACACATAATCAGAATACAGACCCCTGGGACTGCAGTAGTGATTGTTTTAAAGGTGGCTCACATCGGGCACCGTGCATGAACCCAGAGGACTGTCCCTAAAGATGGATGTTCTTGTGGCACTAAACTGTGTAATTAACACCAGGAGAGGAACTTTCATTCTAACTGAGGTGCCTGTCGTCCAGATGTGTCATGATGGGTCAAATAGGGTGATGAATGCAGCAAGACTTAAACTCTGCTTTGTGCTTCATGCAAGTTGAGGTCACAGAATTGGGGATGGTGCTGTTACCACCATTAAAGGACAAGTGCAAACTGTGAAGAAGTGACTCACTCTTCACACCTTTGTAAAACATGGATACTTTCCCAGGGTCTGGCCTCCAACGACATAAAGTTTGTGGAGTGATTCTCCTGTGTACTTACACTCATGATGCAGCTGACTTGAGTGTCTCATTCTGCCCTTTCTCCTTACCCTTGTCTCCATCTTCCTTGCTCCCTTCCCTTACTCTGTCCTTCCATTTATAGGAAGCCTTAATAAAGGCTAATAGTTTTCCCCAGAGTTAGGGAGTAATGAAGTACAAATACTTTATTACTGTACTTAAGTAGAACTTAAATAGTACTTTAGTTATCAGGTATCTGTACTTTATTTTAGTAGTTCTTATTCTGACAACTTTTTACTTTTACTCCCTACATTTTTAAATAAATATCTATACTTTCTACTTCTTACATTTTCAAAACAGGTTCGTTACTTTTGGCTTAACACATTTGAGGGGAATTATTATTTCTCACCACTGTGAGCCTGAACAGTAACACATGAAAGGCAATGCCGTTTGTGTAGTAATCACCAGAGGATATTGCATAAAAAGAGATGAAAGATTCAAAACTGTGTCATAGTCTGGGTTTACAGTCAGGCGGCGTTTTGGTTTGTTTTTTTTTTTTTGGCACAACACCTGAAAGACTGCAGGTGTCCATAAGCTGCGCTTGCGGTACTTTAGCATCTAGCTAGCTAAGACGAGCGAACATAAAGTGAGCAACTTGAAGCATTTCTATCAGCTCAGCAAACACACAAACTATTTATGTGCAGTTTGTCGCACAGTGTGTTGCTAGCTAAAGGCTGCTGTATTTCACATGGAAAGAAAAGAAAGTAAGCTAACGACACTCAGAGATGGAGAAAGATAAGAAAGGCAGGATAGGAAGAAGGGGTTAGATTTAAAGGTGAAGACTGCTCAGTGGAACCATAAATTAAAAACTTACATCTTATTTTTTAAATCACATATTGGGTCTGCACATGTAACATTATTCATGTTGTGAAGTGTGCTGCAAAACAAACTGAGGTAGAGTAACTGTGTCATCTAAAGGTTGCATGAAAATACTCTGCAGGTTAGAGCAGGATAAACAGGTTAGATTGCTGTACCGTGATGGGTTTAGATCAGCTGATCAGAGCCTGTACATTATTGTGCATTATGATTCTTTTCCCCGCGCTGAGCCATTTCAACCAATTTTAGGCATCTACCACCTGCTGAATCCCACTTTAACCTCTTCCCTGCTCATTTTCTTTTTAGAGGCAAAGTCACCCTCTACAATGTAGGCAACAGAAAACAGTTATTTTTTTCAATTTCCCCTTTTCTCTGCTCATGTTCTGCTTATCTGATTCAAGCTGAGACTATTTATTACACTTAAAATGTAATACTAAAGTTTGTATTTACATCTGATAATAATATTTTAAGGTTACAAGGTTCAGTTAGCTTTTCATAAAAAATAGCTGGTAGATGTCCTCCAAAGACTTACTTTTTTATGATGAGTACATTTCAGAGCCTGTACTTTTTTACCTTTACTTGAGTAAAGAAGTTGAACTAGTATTCCAACTTTCACTGGAGTACTTTTAACACCACCTGAATGCATATATTTCCTGGCCCTTCTTTTTCATCATTATTTGTACTTTTTGTTCAGATTTTGTGTGAACTAGAAATGCTTGTTAACAATGCAGTGTCTAGCTACAGTCCAATAAAAGCCCCAAAAACCTCCATGCAAACAAAATAAAATAAAACACAAATGATGTGACATGAAATCTTGACATCAGCCCTGACAGTTTAACAGTGTTTTTTTTTTTTTCTATCAAGCTTTCCATTAATCATGATTAGTGGGGGGAGTGGACCAGTAACTGCAGCTCTCTCTGTTTGAGATGCCCATAAGGGTCTGACCTGTTTACTACCTTCACTGCAGCTCTGTCTGCCGTGCCTAACAGAGTTATCCATCTCTCAGCCAGCATCCTGCACCCACTCTCCTGTTTTCCTAATGATCACCTCCCCTCAAGCACTAACTCACCATGGAAGGAGGTGGAAATGTGATTTTTTTTTTTCCTCACTGCCTGACTTACAATTTTCGCCTTCTCTTTATATGTCTATATTTATACAATGTGCTAAGTACAAATGCATTCACACAATGTTCAAAATTCCTGGTTCTCATCTTAAGTACATCGATAAAAAAGGTGAAACCGTGACCTTAAGAGGTATGATAAACACAGAATGGGCTGTTCAAACAGGCTTGGGGTGTTGTCCTTTTTATAGCTTACACTGAGTGTCTCCATGCTCTGCTGCACAACTGCGCAGACGTTGTTGAAATCCTTTGTCACGGAATTGATTTGTGCGTCTCTCATTCTCATTTAATGACTCTCTCCTTTTCCTCTTCCTTTGTGAATCCTCTCCTTGCTGGTAATTCGACGTGACAGGTGTGGTTCCTGTTCCTGTGCTGAGGTGAGAGGCAAAGCTTGGAACTGGCAGCGGCGCTGGTTGTCTAAGTTGGTTTAGCTTTATCCCTGTATCTGCATTAAAGCGAGAGGTTGTGGCTATAAACTCAAAGTGCCAGCAAATTTGGCTCAAATCAATTGAATGACCGCTACATGCTAAGTTGCAGAGAAGACCATTTATATCTTAAAGGAAAAAAAATAATTTGAGTATATACCACTGTTGCTATGCCAGCATTTTCTCAGATAGGTAGGACTTAACTTTAATCACAGTTAACTGTGTATTCCAATTACACCTGCTAGTGTCATGTGTGTGCAAAGTGCGCATGCCTTTTTTTCTTGCGCTAATCAAATCTGGGTTTAATTTGTTTTCTTCTCTTAGGATTCAGGTTGAATGTGGCTTACATTGTTGGTTCAGTGACTTGTATAGTGAAAGAAGGCTGAGCAAGCAAGAAGTCTAGTATTATCCACCACAGTCTCCGTGGTGGAAAAGGGATAACATGCTGCAATCTGATTTTATTTTTTGTAGCAGAATGGGACAATCAGCGTAAAGATACAGCAGTATTCATTTGCATCATAAAGTGGAGTGGGAAGGTTGTAGAAGCTTTTCTTTTTTTCCCCTCTTTCTGCTGTCTGGTTTGCTGAAAAGTTGGATGTGAGTCAGTCATTAAGCTAGTAATGCTTTTCAGACGTTAAACTGAGCTTAAACTCAATATGCCCAGAAAGTTACATCAAGAATCCAGCTTTCTTCTTTCCTATTTACTTTGTTTTTTTCTCGATTAGCTGTTTTGTGACAGCAATTCTTCCTTTATGGCATGTCAGAGAAATAAACATCACATCATCAGTGTAGTAGCATTAAATACAGAAATCTTCAAACAACATAATATAAATAAAAGCTCAAAAGACAACCTACCTGTCACATGTGGATCAAAGTGTGAACTATTTGATGAGTCTTAACCCACCCATTGTGCACTGCAGAAGGAGCAAAGCTATTGTAAATCGTGTGCAGCAGCGGTGGTGACTGATTTGTTCGCAACAGATGTTCAAGCCTCAAACGATCCCTTGATTGTTCCTCCACCATTTCCCAGAGGCTACGATACACAGGCTGGAAACCCACAAATAGCTCCAGCTAAATAAACATCAGCTGAATGTCAACCTGATTGTCTCTGAAACCTGTTTGTTCTTTAAATGGATTTGGGATTCACTGTGGCATTTACTTATTGTAGCAAGTTATTAATGCTCTCTCAATATTACACCAATAACTTTGGAAATTCAGATTAGGTCTATAGCTTGCCGTCAGCAATTTTCTATATGATTCATCTTCGCTCTGTGCTGAGGAGCACTTAGATATCTTTATGGATAAATTGTAAGTTTAAGGGTATAATGTAGTAGCACATTTAAATGCCGCCTTTCGTTTAAATAATTATGTAATCCTAGCATGGTCCAGAGCATGAAAAAGCTCACTGGATCCTATGTGGAGCAACATAACATCTTTACAGCTTCAGTGCTGTGTAATTGGAATCAGCCTTCAAAAAGGACCCACTGGGAGATCCAAACGAGAAGAAGCACTCAGTTTGCGTTTGACTGGGGTTGGGGGGGGGGGCAGATCCCTTGATCAAACCCTCTTTTAACCTCAAAAAGGGGTGATGAAGGGTGACCACAGGGGTGTCCATTCTGAGCTCTTGACCGCTGCCTTTGGAAGGTGGTTGTTATGGGATACAGGCCAACCCAGTGCAATCTGCTCCAAAGGCACATCTCACACATACTCTGCCTCGATGATGACCTGATTTAAAGGCTGCCCTCCACTGTTTTTCAACCTGGTTGTGTGTGTATTTTCCTTAACCCAATTTAGTCTTTCAGTGTAAGACACAGAGAGGCTAATGACTAGCCTAAGCTGCAGGCAAATGGACCATATTGATGCAGTCTTTGCTTTTATGGGTGCAAACTTCCCTTTATTTGGATTTCAAAGGGCAAACTAAATAAAAATGTAAAAAAAAAAAAAAAACACTGTAAGACTTTGGACACTTTAAAATACCATAAACTGAAATCATTTATCTCCTACTGCTGAAAATATACAGAAGGAAATTGAAAGATTTACATTAGGATTATTGTGCAAAGACAATGTAAACACTAATAAAGACTAAGCTTTCACAGAAGCGTTCGAGGCAGCGTTCTAGGTACATGCTGAGGACTGGTGCTGAAGGTGAGCAACATTAAGAAAATGCTTGTCCTCAGGCAGGTTCTCAGGATTTGCAATCTGCACAGATATTTTCTATAACTGGGTAAAAGCGAAGAGAACATTACTGGGTTGTGTTTACTGGGACACATTAGATGATGGAAGGCCAGAAACATGTAAGTAATCTCTTACTACGTTAACTGCATAAGAAGATTGGGAATACATAAAAGATTCAGCGAATCTAGATCTAAAGAGCAAGGTGAGAACAACATCTTTATGTAGGAATTTCATATAAGCAAAAGCTTGTGATTTAGGCTAACTGGTCACGTTTGTGCTGACAGTTAAATGAGAAAACTGATACAATGCTTAAATGTGTCTGCATAAGCCACAGCAAGGAAACAGTAAGTAACAGTATTGGCAAAGCACAACTATTTTGTTACACTGTTGTCTTAAACGGCATGTTCAAGTAATACAGTGGTTACATTTATGACCTCATGTTTATATTATAAACACTCATTAACCACTTTATTAGGTAAACCTGTCTATGCTAAGACTAATATCTAATCTGTTTATCATATGGCAGCAATGTGGTGCCTTTAGCCATGTAGCCATCGTCAAGACAACCTGCTGAAGTTCAAACTGAGCATCAGAATGGGCAGAAAGGTGACTTAATTGATTCTGAACTTGGCATGGTTTTTGGTGCCAGACGGGCTGCTCAGAGTTTTTCAGTAACTGCCGATCGCTTGGTTTTTCCCACATGACCATCTGTAGGGTTTACAGGGAAAATGTCCAGTAAGTGGCAGTTCTGTGAGAGAAAGTGCCTTGTTGATGGCAGAGGTCAGTAACAGTAACAGTAACTTCAACAATTATTCATTACAACCATGGTATGCAGAAGAGTATCTCTGAATCTACAAGGTTGGCTGCCAAGTTTCAACAGAATTTGTTGTAAACAACATGAAAGAATGGTTCCCTCCTTTCCCTATATTAATGGTTCAAGCTGATGATGATGATGTAATACTGCACAAGCTATTTACTTGCCTGGAATTGTTGCCAAAATCTCAGATTTTGTGACACGATGTCACAAGGTCATATTAAACTGGTTTCCTGAACAAGATAATGAGTTCATTGTACTCAAAGCATATCGTATAAAGACCTTTGAAGGCTCAAGTAGAGTCAAAAATCACTATTTACCATTTAACTTTGTAATGTAGTGGAATGAGAGGTCCACGTCTTCGATGTGCAACCGACAAATCCACAGTAACTGTGTGATGCTATCATGTCAATATGAAGAAAAACCTTCCTAAAATATATTTTGTTCCCTTTTGCACAAAAAATGATTGAAAAACAAAGTTAATGACATTAGAACACTGTACAGTATCTCTCACTGAAACACTATAGGCATGAAAAACAACTGACTCGGTGACAGTGACAAATATATTAAGTGGTCTATATTGTATTATAAGAAATTAAATCTTAGCAAACCCATCACAAGTTTTAGTGTTGCTGTTCTGTAGTGAATATGGAGAACAGAACAAGAGAAAGCTACAGAGATTCTAGTTCTCATATCTCTTGATCCTCTTCACTCTTTAAAAACATAAGTAAAACTAATTAAAAGAGGTTATGCATATGACAAATGCAAGTTATATCAGCAATAGAGAAATGTAAATAGTCTTTTGTTTGTCCTTCGTCACATTGAGCCTCTGGAGAAGGTGATCGTTTGCTTGCTCTTTCTGAGCGGTCATGAGAAAAGCATCACTGCTGCTGCTTCTGCTGCCTCCAGACTCCAAGCAGGGCAGGCTGCCGCCAAATTGATAAAGTGAGCCATTTTGCACACGGGCAAGATTACTCTCAAGGACAGAGATTAAAGTGGCTTGTGTTTGAGTTGTAACCCCCTCCAACACACATATACACATGCACGCAAATGTGTATTAAGCAGAGGTAGAGAGAAAAGAACAGGTGCTTGCATTGAAACTGATACTCTGAATCTGTTATTTTGTACCATGATCACATCATTATAATGTTAAAAAACAACTTACATCGTTGTACAAAAGTCTTGAGAAACCACTCATTTCTTTGTATTTTGTTTCCAAGGAGCCAGTCTTGTCTTCTTTTTTTTTAATGGGTCCAGGCTTTCTGAAGCCGTTGGCTGCTTTTTCCACAGATTTTCAGTTTCAGTCCTTGTATCTAACCATCTTCACAGGAACCTTTTTTTGTTTGTTTGTTTTGTTTTTGTTAAACCACTTAACACTGACCCATGAATCATTCAAGCTTAAAACTTACCAACTCAGGGGATAATGAGTTTTATTTGTTAAATGTTATATTTAGGCACTTTGTTAGTAGCAACCTGTCACAAAAATACATCATTTGTCCACATGAAAAAAAAGCAGACCAAAGTATATGGTTTATTAAGGAAGAGGATTAGGGCCACTGGAAAAAAAAAAGTGGGCACATTTTTCTTTCTTTTCCTAGAATTCTGAGGGGGCAAAAGTCAGTCAGAATTCTGAGATTAAAGTCAGAATTTAATGACTTTTTTTCAGAATTCTGAGAAAACGTTAGAATTCTGAAAAAAAAGTCATTAAATTCTGACTTTAATCTCAGATTTCTGACTTTTTTTTTCAGAATTCTGACTTTAATCTTAATATTCTGAGAAAAAAGTCAAAGAGTCAAAAGTTTTCTTAGAATTCTGACTTTTTTCTCAGAATTCTGAGAATAAAGAAAGTCCAAAGTGTTTTCTAAGAATTCTTAGATTATAGTCACAATTCTGACTTAAATCTGAGTTCTGAGATTAAAGTCAGAATTCTACCAGCCATAAACTTGGCAAATCCCTGCATGGTGTGCAGTGTATCCTTAAAGACAACTGAGGAAACTGGACTAGTGGAGGACAAAAGAAGAATTGGCAGCCCTACAAAACTATCTACAGAAAATGAACAGTATCTAAAAGTCATGTCCTTAAATAAATAGTAAATAAAATCCAATAAAGACCTGACACAGGTCTTGATAGATGGATGTGGCCCTGCAGTTGATCCATCTACTGTTTTATGAAGCCTCATCATCAGAGATTTCTCGCTACCATTAGCTAAACAAATTGCAATAAGTGACAGGAATGATGAGCTGTCCTAAAATAAGCTTTAAGGTGGCTTACAGGTTTATTGGTGCCATTATGCAACATAGATTTGTCGTTGTAGAACACATTTCAGCTAATGTGTGGCCAAATAAGCTCACAGAGTGCAGCTTTCCTGGAAATTTCAATCTGATTATTGGTAAACCAAGCAATAAAATTAATTTTGACATTCATGCTATTTTTCTATATAGTTGTCATCAAATACAAGTCTAGATTTTGTTTAAAAAAAATTAGATTTTGTACTTGTGAATCTGAACGATGCTTCAAAACCACTTTTTTATTCTTTGCATTTGCAATCAAACGCCATTCAGTTGAAAATAACAAATGATGTTTTCTGATCAGACGTGACATGGATATATATTTTGCCAGTAGCTGAGGCGTTCTTGAGAGTGAAATTCCCTTTAGCACAAAGTTAACGATTAGACGCTCTTGTAAGATTCAACACAACACCCTCTCTTCCTGACTGGTACTTATCAGAGCAGAAAGCCTTAATTAATTCATGGCCGGCTGATGTTCTGCAAAGACTGGCTGAGTATAAATTATTGTGCATTGTTGAATATGTAAACAGCTGGCAACCAGATAAGTTCATATGTGCTGGGAATTCAATGGAAGGCCAGCTAGACTACAAAATAAACAATAAATTAATTGTTGTGCTGAATGTATCAAATGTTAGATATTATGGTCTCTAAAAATGCTAAAAAACCTTCATATTTAACATACTTGGAGTTAAGGACAAAGCTAAATTGTATGCTTGTAATGCTAGTTCAAATCATAATTAAACATCAAAATAATGTGCTGCTAAACATTATTTAATCCCACGTGACAGTTTTTTGAAAGATTAAATGGAAAAGTGTTTGTGGTATTTCTGTTTGATGGAACAGAGCAGCCATGAAAACGAGTCTTTGAATTTGAATATTTAATTCCGTGTAACATCAACGCTTCAGTATTATGGATTATTTTTCCAACTTTATGCCTTGTTAATGATGAAAAATATACAAAGACATTATTACAATCCTGTTGTTGCACACGTCTTGGTATTTTGTTTCTTTTTATCTTTAGTGACAGCCATTTATCCAATTATTCTTTCAGCGCACCAGCTGTCCACTAAAGGGGCCCATCTATCTATCTATCTATCTATCTATCTATCTATCTGACAATGTCTCACATTTTCTTGTGTAATTACATTTTTGGCAATTTTTCCTTCCCATCTTTGACTAGAATGGAAATCATTCCCAATACTGCCCAGAAAAGCATGCTGTGATATGATGCAGTCTTTGATATTAGTCTCTACAAACGCAACAGACCAGGATCTTGATTTGTTCACTACCTCTATGTGTTTATGTGGCCTCTGCATCCAGTTAAGAGCTACTCAGTGCAATAATTATAGCACTTCTGCTGCACCATCCTTCAGCACTCTGGAGTGTCTTTAAGCTTTTGCCCAGCGCGTTCTATTCAAATCATGAATTGGATGAGTCTGTTACACATTCCCTTGACATTAGAGCACAATTTCAAAGGACACCAGCATGCACTTAATCTGGAAATCTGTGAAGGACATCTTTAAGCCAGCCTCTCACACTGTAGGTATCACAAAATACCAGAGGCACTTTGCTCTTCTACGTGACTACTAAGCTCTGAAACCTGTCAAAATTAAACATCAGCGTTAGGGGCATTGAATTAGGGGTTCTCACATTTAATGGACAACGTCCCCCTGATGTTATCACTGCGAAAGAGGTCACCTTATACTAAAATAACACTCTGTGCTCATTTCCTCTAAAAGAAGGAAGATTTATCCATGCATAATTGAGAGTTGGACCATATGCTTCGTTATGAGTTCAAGGCAGGGTCACTCTGATAGGTCTGTGTGAACCGTGGACTGATCTCTTGTGAATATGGAGAATATGGAGGGAAAGGAAACAGAATATTCAGGGTTAAAAAAAAGCCTATTTGAAGATGACAAACCTATGCTGTATAGAGTATGTAATAACCTTTGTTTATTTAGTTTATTCAATCTGTGATTATGTGACTGTTCCCCTTGACATATTAAATCATTTGCCAGTTTTTGACACCTGCAATTTCCCACTCAAAGGATTTGCCATCATCGGGCTGTTGGTGTTCTCATGTTGCTGTAACTCGCATCAAAGCGCTAATTGTCACACCTTGTTTATAGTTGACAAATGTTTGATTGATTGGCAATGAGCCTAATAGGATCCAGCTTTGAAGCAGTGCTTGCATGCAAGGATCTTTTAGATTAGTGTGTATAGCAAAATTAATCTGTTTACCCTCAGCGTTTCATCACTGCAGAAGGGCAAAGCGAAAATGTATAGAGACTGAATGGGAGGATTCAATCTGTTTGATGTGCTTGTATGACCTGTGGACTTTTTGTATATAATTTAGTCTATAGAGTATACAGTCAGTAATGCTATGCAGTAGTCTTATCATTCAGTGAAAATGAAGTGTCCACCATCAACTTTTAAAGAAAAATGTTAAATTCACACTATTTCACTTCATTTTCTTTAAATTGAGGAACATTTTTCATGTTCAATTCCCTGCACGTGACTTTAAATATCAATATTTTAAATGAGGTTTATAGAGATATTTGTTCTGCTGAAATCCTTTTGACTCATCACCATGACCTGATCTGTGGAAAACCGGTTACGCTTCTTCTCTTTATATTATCGTCTGATCGCATCATTAACTGGTAATTAAGGGTTTTGTTCACATTACCTGTGATCCACTGAGCCAGAACAGAATGTAAAATTGTAATAGAAGATTTCTGGGATGATGAGTGCAAGTAATTCATTCCTGTTGTGTGCAATTCCAAGATAATTGGAAGGAAGGAAAATAAAATAACTAAAAATGGGGTCATAAAGAACGTACACAATCCATAATATTATTTATTTCTTAATTCTGGTGTTCATTTTGCAAAATGTTGTGAAAGACAAATTAAATGATCTATGTATAGTAACTAAAGTCTTTAGCCACTCTTCATTTCTTTAAACTTTGTTAGGAAAATTGGAGCTAAATATTGTGATTTATTAAAACATGTGCAAACATACATGGAAATGCAGTATATACTGTGAAAAAAAGAGTCTCTACAGTTCAAATGAGCTGGAAATTCAATATTTGGTGTGACCACCTTTATTCTTCAACACAGCCTGAACTCTCTTACGCAAGCTTTCTTGTAATTTCTTTAAGTAGTCTTCAGGAATAGCTCTTCCGGCTTCTCCTGTAAAGCCACGTTTTGTTATGCAGACATAGCGATAGATTGATTGATTGATTGATTGATTGATTGAATCTTTATTTTGAACATGTTGAAAAAGTATTAAAAAAAAAAATAGAATTAAAAGAGACAAATGAACAAAGCAAACAAAAGGAAAACGAGCAACCACAACTCCAAATAACGTCCATGTTCAAAAAGGAGCAGGAAGAAGCATAAGCTTATTTAATCCCACCCCTTTTCCACTATCTAGTATCAATAGACTACAGAAATACCTCCTTGTAATTACATTATATGTTATGTGTAATTTTTTTTTTTTTTTTTTTTTTTTAATATATACACATATATGTTTCTATCTATCCATACCTACGTATATACACACATATACACATTTTCAATAACCCTATTAACACCTGAAGGATACACAACCTACAATTTTATATATATTTAATATATATATATATATATATATATATATATATATATATATATCTCGATCGTAGTGGTTAGACTACACGCCTTTGGAACAGAGGATCGCAAGTTCGATTCTTGCCTGGGGCGTCTGTATCCAGTAAGGGTCCTAAGGCTAGACCCCCTATGCTAAGCAAGCCTACCGCAGACATGAGCGAGACAGATAAATATGAAGGCATGCCGGCTCGGACGTCGCCCGGATCAACAAGGTCCGCGTTAGGTGTTGAGGAACCAGGGCACCCTGACGAAAAGTGGGCTACTGGAACAAGAAGGCATCGGTGGGCAAGAGACGAAAACAGGGCGTTGTTGGAATGCTACTACGCAAGTAACCCTGGCGGAAGGGGCTACATGAATAGGCTGAGGGACCTATGGATTCTTCGATACCCAACATCCACAATGACGGCGAAACAACTAGTAGCTCAGTGTTCCAACATTCGAAAGAAGGGACTGCTCTCACAGCTAGAGATTGACAAGGTACAACACAAATGCTACGGCAAGGAGGAGTCAGGACGCCAGGTCAGGGGGGCGATATCATCACCCCCACCCGAGATTGGGTACATAGCCCCAAGTGCGATAGGAGAAGGATCGTTAAGTGCGAGAGGAACTGACCTGAAAGATAGGATCATGGCCAAGCTTGAAACCTGGATCCCCCGTAGCCGGTTACCAAGATTACGTGAAGTACCCTCAGAAGGTCTGCTAGATGATGTTAATGCAGCACTACGGACGATACCTACAACCACGATTACCGACACTAACAAGCTGATCTACAATACGGCAGCAGTGATCAGTGAGATGCTTGGCTACAAGTTGAACAGCCACAAGGGGCAGTACCCTCCATGGAGAAGGAGGCTAGAGGGCAAGATCAAAGTAGCACGGAGGGAGGTTAGCCAACTAACGGAGTTGCAGAAAGGTGCGACAAAGAAGGTGCATAAGAAATACAGCAAGCTGTCCATACCTGAGGCCTTAGAAACTGCCAAGCAAAGACTCACAGCCTTGGCCAGCTGCTTGAGAAGGTACACCAGAGAGATAGAAGGCAGGAGAATAAACCAGCTGTTCTCCACAGAACCAGCAAAGGTGTACTCTCAGTGGCAAGGGAACAATAAGAGAACAGCACCACCAAGGCTGGAGACCGAGCAATACTGGAAGAGCATATGGGAGAAGGACGCAACCCATAACGGCAATGCTCAGTGGCTAGTGGATCTGAGGGCAGACCACAGCAACCTCCCCGAACAGGGTCCAGTAACCATCACAGTGGCAGATATCCAAGAAAGGGTCTCCAGTATGAAGAGTTGGACAGCACCAGGGCCCGACATGGTTCACGCCTACTGGCTAAAGAAGCTGACTGCACTCCACGAGCGTCTAGCAGCACAAATGAACCAGCTGCTAGTTAACGAGAGACACCCGGAATGGCTAACCGAAGGTCGGACGGTCCTGATCCCCAAGGACCCCAAGAAGGGACCGGTCCCCTCCAACTACCGACCAATAACCTGCCTCAGTACTACATGGAAGCTCCTGTCAGGCATCATATCGGCTAAGATGAACAGGCACATGGGTCAATACATGAGCGGGACACAGAAAGGAATTGGCAAGAATACCAGAGGCGCAAAACACCAGCTACTGGTAGACAGAACAGTCAGCCGAGACTGCAAGACCAGACTGACCAACCTGTGCACTGCCTGGATTGATTACAAGAAGGCCTATGACTCAATGCCCCACAGCTGGATACTGGAATGCCTAGAATTGTACAAGATCAATGGGACCCTAAGAGCCTTCATCAGGAACTCAATGGGGATGTGGCGTACAACACTAGAGGCCAACTCCAAGCCCATAGCACAAGTCACCATCAAGTGCGGGATCTACCAAGGAGATGCTCTGTCCCCACTGCTGTTCTGCATAGGCCTGAACCCCCTCAGTGAGATCATTAACAAGACTGGCTACGGATACCGACTACGGAACGGAGCAGTTGTCAGCCACCTCCTGTACATGGATGACATCAAGCTGTATGCCAAGAGTGAACGAGACATCGATTCACTGATCCACACTACCAGGCTATACAGCAATGACATTGGAATGTCGTTCGGACTGGAGAAGTGTAGTCGGATGGTAACAAAGAGAGGGAAGGTAGTCAGAACTGAGGGGATTGAACTACCAGAAGGCAACATTGCAGACATAGAGGACAGTTACAAGTACCTGGGGATCCCGCAGGCGAATGGGAACCATGAAGAGGCCGCTAGAAAAGCTGCAACCACCAAGTACCTGCAGAGGGTCAGGCAAGTCCTGAGGAGTCAGCTGAATGGTAAGAACAAGATCCGGGCCATCAACACCTATGCCCTGCCCGTGATCAGGTACCCTGCTGGGGTAATAGGCTGGCCAAAGGAGGAGATAGAAGCCACTGACATAAAGACAAGAAAGCTCCTTACCATGCATGGAGGGTTTCACCCCAAGTCCAGCACCCTGAGGCTGTACGCTAAGCGGAAGGAAGGGGGCCGGGGACTGGTGAGTGTCAGCACCACAGTCCAGGATGAGACAACGAACATCCAAGAATACATTGGGAAGATGGCCCCAACTGACCGAGTGCTCAGTGAATACCTCAGGCAGCAGAAACCCAAGAAAGAGGAGGGAGACGAGGAACCATCATGGAAGGACAGGCCCCTGCACGGTATGTACCACCGGCAGATAGAGGGGGTGGCTGATATCCAGAAATCCTACCAGTGGCTGGACAAAGCTGGACTGAAAGACAGCACAGAGGCACTAATCATGGCAGCACAAGAACAAGCTCTGAGCACAAGATCCATAGAGGCTGGGGTCTATCACACCAGGCAAGACCCCAGGTGCAGGCTGTGTAAAGATGCCCCAGAGACAATCCAGCACATAACAGCAGGGTGCAAGATGCTAGCAGGCAAGGCATACATGGAACGCCATAACCAAGTGGCCGGCATAGTGTACAGGAACATCTGTGCCGAGTATAACCTGGAAGTCCCGAGGTCAAAATGGGAGATGCCCCCAAGGGTGGTGGAGAATGACCGAGCTAAGATCCTGTGGGACTTCCAGATACAGACGGACAAAATGGTGGTGGCTAACCAACCGGACATAGTGGTGGTAGATAAACAGAAGAAGACGGCCGTAGTGATCGATGTAGCGGTTCCGAATGACAGCAATATCAGGAAGAAGGAACACGAGAAGCTGGAGAAATACCAAGGGCTCAGAGAAGAGCTCGAGAGGATGTGGAGGGTGAAGGTAACGGTGGTCCCCGTGGTAATCGGAGCACTAGGTGCGGTGACTCCCAAGCTAGGCGAGTGGCTCCAGCAGATCCCGGGAACAACATCGGAGATCTCTGTCCAGAAGAGCGCAGTCCTGGGAACAGCTAAGATACTGCGCAGGACCCTCAAGCTCCCAGGCCTCTGGTAGAGGACCCGAGCTTGAAGGATAAACCGCCCGCAGGGGCGTGCTGGGTGTTTTTTTTATATATATATATATATATATATATATATATATATATATATATATATATATATATATATATATATATATATATATATATATAAAATATATATATATATATAAAATATATATATAATATATATATATATATATATATATATATATATATATATATATATATATATATATAGATATATAGATATATAGATAGATAGATACACTGTCATACTTCTCATCACTCCATAAAACCTTTTGCCACTGATTTCAGGTCTTATGTAACGTAGGATACTTCAGCTTTTTCGCCATTCTTCCCTAAAATTACAAAATTTCTAATGAGGGTTTGGAGAATAATAGCTAGATTAACTGAAAGATACATCTATTCCTATTTCTTAAGCACATGACTTTCAGATATTGTTCATCTGCTATAAATACATTTTTAATCCCGCCACTTCTTTTGTTCTCCAAAAGCTGTGGAGAACAAAGCATGCACAATGCACTTGTGCATGTGTGGTAATGCAAAAATACTCTTATATGAATTGTGAAACTACATTATCTTTAGCATTTTTTAAAAGATTCAACAAAAGTTGTCAGATATTTTTTGCATACTCACTGCTTAAATTATTTCCTTTTTAAAGATTGGATAATTCTCAGTCAGTGTCATGTGGACAGTAAATGAGTGAAAAAGAAGCCAAAAGAACAAATTCAGAACACCTTCAGAAAGTCTATAAGAAAGTGCAGCTCTTTAAAGCAAAATATAATTGGAGATTAAGTATCAGAATTTCAGGAGCGGGACCACACCTAACACGCTCCTTCCGGTTCTCATCTATATAGGTTCTCCCAGTTCTGCAAGCTGTCATTCTCATTTACGTGCCACACCCTCCTTCCCCTTTTCAATTCTTCAAGTTCTTCACTTCTATATAGTACATGGTGATCTGCGAAGCCAGGGAGCCGTCGCCAGTCCCCTTCGAAGCCTTCCCCAAACTGCAGCTCAATTCATGTCCAAGCATTCACCTTTACCTACTAAAACACTGTCAAACTTGCAAATCTGCACCTGTAATGATATTTTATATATAAAGTCACTGTCTTCTATTTAAAGCTTTTTTGAGGCTTCTTTGGATTTGATACCAAATTAACCAAAACAAGGTCTTTCAAAAGTATAGTGGCTTGGAAATAAATTATATCATAGTTTTGTACCTCCAGGACAAATGTCTCTTGTGAAAACCTGCTACTTTGTGGGTAAGTGATAGAAAAACATTTTGAGGCCCTTTTAGAATGTGACTGGATAGCTCATAATTTGTTAGTTGCTCAAGGGGGAGTTTTCTTATTAACAGCATGAATATTTATGTGGTGTATATGGATGTATGTATCTATCAACAACATTCAGGTTGTTTGGGGTTTCTGAAAAATAATTGGATTCACTAATGAACCTCCGCAACTCCCTCTGTTCTTGGCATACATGTAATGTGTGCCCTTTTAAGATAGCAGTGGCTGATAGAATGGCTAAAGATTATCAAAGGAAAGAGAAGAAGAGAGAGAGAGGGAGACGTATTAATAGGTCCAAAGGTGTTACTTCTGTAGTTTGTTTGTTTAAGAATGCGAGTAAATAACTGCAATTTGGCATCAAAAATAAATAAAATAATGTCCTTCACAAATTTTTTTCTTCTTTGTAAAATAGTACATTTTTAAAAATTCATGGATAACAACAATTATTATTATTGCATTAAAATCTAATTTTGATTAAAAAAGCGGCTACAGGAACATAGAAAATATTTTTTATAATAATCCCCTTCTACCAAGGTCATTATATATATTTTATGACTTAACTAAATATGTCCTATTTTTCTTTCATGTACTGACACATGAGCATTTTTAGTAATGCCAAAAGAAAAAAAATTACCTTGGATACATGACCTCAACCAGAATCTGATTTAGTAAATGTGCTGTCATTCCTTACACCTGAGGTATGGTCAGATGACAAAAATAATCTGAGCTATAGTTAGGTGTTGCACTTAGGAAAAATGAAAAGCAAGGAAACGTTAAACAGACACACAGAGGATAAATGCAAAAGAGTAAATAACAAAGAACAGAATGTGTCAAGTAGGTCCCACAGGATTACAAATGATTTAATTTAATTGTTAAGTTTTCATGTACCAAGTCTTTATTATATATGGGGTGTGAATAAAAAACAGCTTTGCGGTGAAATATCAAGAAAGATGCAGCTGTTAAGCAGGAGGAAAAGCTTCTTTGTAAATGTTTTTTAATGCTTTCAGTCCGTTTCTTGTCGTATGAACATCATACAGCTGCAACATGAGCCATTTTTATGCAGAATAAGGGTTACAGAATAAGTGGTGATAAAACAAACCTTCCTCCTTGTGCAAGACAGCACATCAACAAAAAACTTTAAATAGCAAGGTCATCTAGAGATGATTCTGGAGGAAAGTACCCTGCAACGCAGTGTCACCAAGATGGATGTGGTTCATTTACTATTCGGTCAGGTCCATTTAGAATGCTATATCATGGAGAATACTTTTCCATTAGTAATACAGACATTAAAATTAAAGTGAGCTCAAGTGACCTGTACTTATAGGTGAACTGTAAAGTAAAGTGATTTTCATTAGCTGTGTTTGATAGTTAATTATATGAGAGTATAATATCATATAATTTTAATTTTTGTATTTCTGTGACAAAATGGTAAACGTGAACTTAGTAACACTTTTGTATATCTTAATAGTAAATATGCAGTCTCTAAATAATAAGCATGACATTTGCTTTAAATGACACAAATTATTGACCTTTAGTAAGTTTCTATTTTACTAAAAATAAATTAAATAAAAAAAAAAAAAAAAAAAAATATATATATATATATATATATATATATATATATATATATATATATATATATATATATATATATATATATCTCACAAATGAAGAGATGTTTTGTTTTTCTTTATATTTTGATAGGAAAGTGAGAATTGTAGGTACAGCAATTTCCTGAAACACATGGAATTTCAATATATATTGCAACAACAACAAAAGCAACAAGTCAATATTTGGTATGACAGTCTTTATTCTTCAACACAGCCTGAACTCTTTTAGGAATAATTTCATATAATTTCTTTAAGGAAGTCGTCAGGAAATCAGGAATAGTTCTCCAAGCTTTTTTTAAGGACATTCAAAGTGTTTTCTGTCAAGATGATTCCAAACTGCTGCACTAACATTGAATTTCGGGCTCTGGGGAGGCCAATCCATGATGAAAAACTGTATTTTTCTATTCAGGTATGCTTTTACTGCATAGGCAGTGTGTTTGGGATCATTGTCATTCTGATAAATTAAGTCGTTGCCAATCAGATCCTTTTCCTGATGGCTCTGCATGGTAGGTCAGAATCTGATGGTACGTTTTTGTCTTCATAATTCCATCAATTTTGACAACATCTCCAAAACCACTGCCTGAAATGCAACTCCAAACCATGACACATCCTCCGCCATGTTTTACAAATACCTGCAGACACTCACTGCTGTACCCCTCTCCTAACCCTACTCTTCAAACAATTCAACTATTGATTTATCAGTTCATTAGATCTGTTGCCACTGATTTTCAGTCCAGATTTTTAAAGAGTTGGCACACCCGTGCATTGTCTCCCTGTTTCACTTCCTTAAAAATGTCTCCTTGTCAGCCATCTTTCCACTGAGATTGGCTAATTGTAGATGGATCTAGTGAAGGATCTCTCAAGTCCTGTGTCAGGTGTGTGCTGGATGTTGTCCTATTTCTTAAGGAAGACTCAGATACTGTTTATCTGCTTTACATAATTTTCTGGCCTTCTATTTCTTCATTTGTCCTCCAATTGTTGATTTTGATCTTTTTTTTTTCCATTTGAGGAAAGTGGGCAAGTGGCAAATATAATGATAATAATAATAATATTGTAAAACATGCAACCACACGGCATTCTTTTTAGCTCTTTGAAAATCACCTTGTTGGTGGAAAAATATTATATTATGCCTGTCAAACTGTGTTGTCTTTGGCATTTTTATAGATTCAACAAAAGAAATAGGAAGAAATGATGTGTTTTTGGAACAGGCTTCTAATAATAAAGTGCCTAAAGACACAATTTAAAATTGTTTTTTTGCTAAGTTCTCTGTTATCTGTAGACAAAACACTTTTTCATCCCTTGAGTTAGGTGTCTTCTTTTTGTTTGTTTTTACTTTGTTTTTTTAATACTTGAATTATTCATAGTTCAGCAGTAAGTGTCTTAACAAAATACACCATTCGTCTGGAAATGATCAGGTGCAAGGACTAAAATGAAAATGAGTGATAAAAAAAAAACTGCTCCAGACCCCTTTAAAATTACAAGAAAGGCTGGAAGCAAAATATAAAGAAACGAGAGGAGGCTCACAGGTTTTGGACTGTATATTTTGAGAATTATGTACTGCGTATACAAAGTTAGCTGTTTCCAATGATATCATTTTAACTAAAAACACAAAACTTTGAAACCTGTAAAATGCAAAGAAATATACAGTTACTTACACAGAAATGAAAGAATTTGAATGCAATGTGTTTAAAGCATCAGAATGCATCTTCAACCACAGCTTCTATAGACAGTGACTCAACAAAGTCAAAGTGAACATTTAGCAAAATGACATTTGTTTAACATTATGATGTGTTGACAAACGTAAATCCTGTTCCTCATGGCCAGAGATGGGCAGTAACGCGTTACTGTAATCTGATTACTTTTTCAAGTAACGAGTAAAGTAAGGGATTGCTATTGCAAAAACGGTAATTAGATTACCGTTCCTTTCCTGTAGGAACGCTGCATTACTGCGTTACTAAAACCGTGATTTTGTTGCAAGAATGTCTCATGACAGTGACGCAAGCAACTGCGACGTTTGTGACAACAGCTGTGTGCAGATCAACAATGGATAATATATCGAGTGCGGGAGAGAGTATGAGCGTGCAGCGTTTAAAGTGTGGAAGTACTGACCTTACTTTGAGTTTGATTCCATAAAAAGTGACAAAAACATTAGCGTCCGTTGTGTGTGGGAAGAAAACTTCTTTTTACAGCGAAAAACCCCTAAACTTCCAAGCAAGCACCGAGTGCGCTACGACGTAATGGGAAACTCACAGAGAAACTCGCGGATTCTTCAACTGACCGCTGCGGCACACCTGCACCAGTGTAAGCCTACGCCTACGCCACTCCTGCTTTACAGGTGAAAATAGAGCAACAGGATCGCTAGTCTTTGACTTTATTTATTTTCTGCTGTGTTTTACTTGCATCTATTTGAAAGACTGAGTGTAAACACAAAAAATATTTTATTTTATGTGCTGGAATGTGCAGAAAATAGGTTTAAATGTTAAACTGATTACTTTTTTCAAGTAACTTGACCAACACTGCTCACGGCAACAGTATGGTAGCTATTTCCTGACCAACACATCAACTGTGAAAATCAAAAATGTGAAATTAGGTTACAGGCATTTGGCTGCTATTGACTGAACACAAAAAACCCCACATCATTTAGTCTGCCAAACCTTCAAACTAGGACACATGCAGCACATGTTCTCTATTTTAACTAGTCAATTTACCACAAAACCCTCAAACATTCAGACGTTACTGCTCAGTCGGTATGCTTGAAAATATTTCAGATTTCTGTCAAGCAATAATCCTGTCTTCAAAGCTGTCACCTTTGGTTTTATGTCCTGAAAATGGGAGGTTATATCAACATCTTCCTGCAAAAAGGACCTTGAAACTGCCCATGTTACCTCCCATATCCATGCAGCCTCTCAATCAAAAGAAGCTGTTTTTGCATTCAGGTCTCAGTGTACGAATAATCAAAGATCCCAAAGGACACATGGGGTCAGAACAAACGCAGGCACAAGTGCAGAAAATAAAAGTTATGGAAATGTGGCAAACTTCTGAGCAACAGCCATAATGTCCACATGGAATTCAGCACAGGGCAGATTCGACTACAATTAGGGTTGCCAACCGTCCCTTAAAAAACGGAATCGTCCCGTATTTAGAAACAAAAGTACACGTCCCGTATTGAGCTAATAAGGGACGCACTTTGTCCCGTAATACAGTGAGAATCAAAAGTAGTCTATAAATGTTAATGGAATTAACGCTTTGTTTGAAAACATAATTCCCAGCCCCTCTCCTGCTTTGTGACCAATGAGCTGACAGCACACTTATGACAATTCGAGTATGACAATTCAGATTATCTCATTGGTCGAGGAAAGGTCGCTTGCGGAGAAAATACCGGAAGACAACAGATGACCACAACAACAAGCATGGCCAACAGGGAAACAAACGCCGACACTGCGGTGCACGTCTCGGATGACAGTACACCTAAAGCTGGGCAGACACTGCGATTTTTTTCAGTCACGTTATTCAGCTCTTGCTCAAACTGCACGATTGACTCGCAGGGGTTAGAAGTTTGCAGGTCACGATGCAGGTCTCACACTATACCGCCCGATGCTCTGATGCGACCTGAGTGCTCACACTGTGCCAACATAACATGAAGGTTATAACAGAAAATCTGTCGCTCGCTCTCTCTGTCTTTCACTCACACAGACACACCACCATCAACTTTGCTAAATTGCTAATGAAAAACATGATCAGGCAGCTGTGATTGAGCAGCAGTGTAAATCCAACTATTTTCACGGTTGTTGTGGTCGTGATAATTTTGTGATGCCACATCGAAAAGGCTCGGATGAGCTTTCCAAAGTTCTACAAGTGCCTCCATCACTTGTGTCCAGATCACACGCTGCACAGCCGTGCTGCGCCGTCTTTTTCACCGATGTTTACGTGTTTGCGCATGAGCAGTGTGAGCGGCTGTGGTGACACCCTCACGAGCGATTGATGATCGGGAGCTGGTCGTGAGGTGTTAATCGCTTCTCGTTACCCCACGTATACTACACGATGCACGATGAAGGCCAAAATCGGGCCGATCACCAAATCGGTCGCACGACTCAAAAATCGGCTCAAAATGGGCCAAAAATCGCACAGTGTAAGCCCAGCGTTAGAGCAGCAATGTTTGTTCCCCTCAGAGAAAGAAAAGAAAATAGGCTGCAAAAGTACAGGGAGGACTGGGAAAAGGGAAACACCTGGCTGGAAAAGTGCACGATAACACCTATAAAGCGCACTGCACTGTGTGCCGGCGCACTTTTTCCATAGGCATGCTTCTAGTGGTGGGCACAAGAAGAACATGAGGGGCGTGAAAGCTCGGGGAACCCTTAACCAATTTTTTGTCCACCAGGCCACGGCAGAAGCAGATATGGTATGTAAACACTGGTTTGTTGTTTAAACCCTCTGGTTAAGGTTAATATGGGCATGTGCGGTGAATATCAGCGCTATGTGGCCAGAAGTGTGATAATATCATTTATTTTGTGTAATAAACAACTGCAAGGATAGATGATTACAACAAATAGATGAATAATACATAAAAGTAATACATAGATGAATAATGATGATGAGTTAAGGTGCGTAATCATGGGAACAAGCGGGTTTACAAACAGGAGCAGCTGATTAGCATTAGAAAAGCTGAAATAATACCTCAACTGAAGCCAATTGTACTAAATGCACTATATGTGCACTGTTACAAGAATATTTTTCGTTCTATTGCTTTCTATTAATTTATATAATTTTAAGTTAAGCAGGACAGAGTTCTTTTAAAGAAAGATTTACTTATATTCTCAAAAGTTAAGCATGACAGGCTTCTGTTTAAGAAAGAGACCTGTTTTACTGTGTTAATGTTGTCATTTTGAGCTAAAAATAAATGGCTAAATGATCATTTGTTTCCCATATGGTCATATCACAAAGAATATGCATCTGCTTAAATCAAATTCAAGTCAAATGGTTAAAAAATAATTTCACACACACAAAAAAAGAGCTACCACACTGGGAAGGGTGAAGACAACTAGGTTGCCCGGCCCTGGCCACGAGGTGTCCCTTATTTATTTTTCAGGGAGTTGGCAACCCTAACTACAATCCATGTGGACTAAAAGGAATATCTCTTATCAGATGCACGCTTAATCCACAAATGCTCCTTCCATAGCTTGGTTTTAATTAGCAGTGGTCTGCCTCAGTGGAGACTCAACATCTTCTTGTGTGTATCAGAACAGCTGCAAGATGCTTTGGCTGCCAGGGTCATTTATCAAAGCCACATTGAGGGGACAGACATTAAATCTTAAGGCTGCAAATAAAGCAGGGGCATGATTCAATAGTTTTCTCCAGACACAATTCCTGTGTCAAAGCTATCATTACATTTAACAATATCTCGAGGAAACCCCCACAATGCCACTCCTATTACTTTTGTCACAGCTTGTGTAGCATTTAAAGTAGAAATTTTCTGGATCAAGAGGAAAAGAGAGATGGGGTAAAAGGTAGGAGGTTTGCCTTTAGGAAATATCCAAAAGGTTTCACCTTAAGCGGCATTTACATAACAATAGTGATGATTCAGGAATGGGTGTTTGGGTGCTGACTGAGCTAGTATTGCCTGGTGTTAATATTGTGACATCTAGTGGCAGCTGCTGACGGACAGAAAAAAAGAGACCATGGGATATTTCTGATTTACCACTGTTTGCATGTCTAACACAGCTTATCTGAAATTATATCAGGACAAAAATTTCAGGACACTAATTAATTGGTAATATTTATATTCTATATGCGCATGTGTATTTCTACACCCACAGACGTGTGATAGTGGTGGGGGTGGGGCAGGCGGTAGGGTGGAAGGGTATTTAATGTAGATTAGCTGTGTGAAAGATAAGTGGATTATTATATCTTTGAATGGCCATCAAATTATCCGTCCTCTAAACATATTAAGAGAAAATTGGTGTCCATACAGCTCCACCTAATAGAGCCCATATAATGTACACTAACTTCATCATTAGGCAATTAGTGCTCCCAAAGGCTATAGCGTATTTTACGACCGCATGCCATTCCAGCTGTGTACTTTGGTGTCCTGTGATTGTTTGTTCACCTCTTTTTCTGGTCACAAAATACATTTGGCTTTAAAAACAACGGGTCCTCTCAAATAGGTAGCAAAGAGTAAGAAACAAGCAGGATCCTCTGGGCATCATTTTTATGAGAGCGCCATCATTATTCACAATTCTTTAAAGGGCTTAAAGAATGCCACTTCCCAAAGGATATTCTCATGGATATTTTGTTTTAATCACAAAAGCTTCCCGTTAAAATTTATGAGGGAAGAAAAATGAATAATTAACACTTAAATGCACTGACGGGCTCGTGTTATGGCCTCATATTCTGCTCTTCTCCTGGCATTTCAACAGATTTATGAAGGCATTTCTGTTCTTTGCTGCTGCCAGACACTGATGTCAAAGCAGACCTAGTTTGAGTCAAACTATTCTGCTCTGCCTGCTTTTATTTAAACTGTGGGGATGAAGAACATTAAGAACAAGAACATTTTTCTACTCAGTTTAAAGAAATTGTGTGATATTTTGGGGCAAAGAGATGATGAGAGTTAGATGAGAAGATTGATATCGCTCTCATGTCTGCGTGCTAAAGATCACAGCCACTTGGCAATTGTCTTAGATTAGCAAAAGGAGTGGAGGGAGTGACAAAGCAGCCAGCATAGCTATGTGGGGTTTCATTTGGGCCATTAGGTCTAAAGGATACATAATTCCAGCTGTAGAATAAAAAATAAAAGATTCTTGAAATCATGACTTTTTACAGGATTTCCCTTAACACTTCTGAATATATTTTTCAAAGCCATCTTGTGACACCCTCTTTTTTTGTCAGATATGAGAAAACTGACTTGATGACTTCCCTTGAACATAAACGCCGTTGCCCAATGAGTCATGCAACAGAGGTAGGGCTTTCTTATTTTGTCACAATCAAGTGGCTCAAGTTTCTCTTTTACCCACTCATTCACTGACTCTCTGTCACCTCATCCCATTGAGAAGACAGCCCATCCTTTTTACCAGGATGTCAGTAAATGCTGATTTGACAAAGCCAATAACTGAATAGCTTTATACTCGCGCACACACGGACAGCTGCAGACACCACAGATGAGTGGTTATTCTTATTATACTTTTTTCCAAGTCCACTTGGAGTGCACTTGGAGGACATGCATAATTGGTGCACTTTCTATGCAGGCCAGACAGTACAAATTGGAAGGACGTGGACATCCCCCCAGAGGCTGCTTTCACTCTCTGATTACAAAATTTACATCACTCAGATGCCAAGCATACTTGTGCAAACTACAACACTGGTATCGGGGACAAGTGCACCATGATCACCACTTACAGGAATGTCACGATGCTATCAGATGACGTGTGTGAAAGGTGAATGGCATAAAGTGTTGGGGTCATTACTTTGAGTAATGTATTACTCCTTACTTAAAAGTAATGAAGTTCCCTATTTAATTATTCACCTGAGAAAGTAATTTGTTACACTACTCATTTCATTACTTTCTCATCATTCAGCAAAATGGCCTGAAACACACTGTCTCATAATGAACAGTTAACAATAATAAAAAATAAATTGTAGGCAATAGCTTCACAGCACAGTTATAATGACACACCAGAATTTTTCTTTTAGTGTCTGTAGTGTCAACGCAGTGCTGAAAACTAGCCCAAAAGAGACTTCAAAGCGATCACTGCGGTGATTCTTCTTTAGAAACAGCAAAAGTAAAACTGCTCATCTCTGCTTTTGTTACCTGTTAAAGTTCATAGTCTGACTGCTGGGCTGGGGTCAGCATACACTCAGCTTTAACATCTGAGTTCTTGGCTAGGTTTGTGTCAGCATGCTGTCGGTGCAGATGTTTGCAAAAGTTGTGTTAGCAGGATAATGCAGTTGCTTCTGTCCTGGACTAAATTTGAGCTTTACCATCGTGCTCTTGTCCTTTTGTGCAATGTCCTTATTTTAGCTGAAGACCACTCCCCTCCCCACAAACTAAAACAGCTGCGCAACTTGCATTACAAAGATTCTTCAGTTAAGACATAAGTGTGACTGAAGTGTAATTACAAATTTTAATATAATAACTTGTTACATTGTGTCATTACTGAAAAATGTAATGTGATTACAGTGGCATGTTACACCCAACACCGACTGCACAGTAGAGAACTAAATAAGTCAGTTCTCATTGTGCTTCATTCTTTAATGTAAATTTGTCTGATATTTAATCTCAACAGCATATTTGTTCTTTTTTCTAAATCTCTCAAACAAGAACTAGACCGCCTTAAGATAAGTTTTTACATTAAGCAACCTGGCATGCTGTACCTCCAGTTAAGTTGCTTACATAGTGTAGCTAGGGTAGATTTCAGCATCCTATGGGGGAGTGAGGAACCGTGTTTGGAACCGTGCACACCCCACTTTGCAGTTATTTATTTGTAAAAATTGTTTGGAATCATGTATGATTTTCGTTCCACTTCTCACATGTACACCACTTTGTATTGGTCTTTCACGTGGAGTTCCAATCAAATTGATTCATGTTTGTGGCTGTAATGTGACAAAATGTGGGAAAGTTCAAGGGGGCCAAATACTTTTGCAAGCCACTGTAGAAGAACATCAAACTTGGCCTCTCCATGACTCACCGTGAGGTTGTAGAAACACATGGATTTCTCCCAGCTAATCAACAAAGATCAGGTTACGTGACAGGCAGTGACATTATTACACTGATCAATCATCAGTGGCCTGGGGCATTTTGAACTAGTGTTCTTCTGGAATTCAGAAAATTGGGTTATTCACCCCTACCTACTCTCACACCTGTGGTAATAACATCAAAACCAACAGTGGAAAGTTGATGAAACCCATGCATTATATACAGTTAAGTCCATAAATATTTGGACAGAGACAACTTTTGTCTAATTTTGGTTTGTACATTACCACAATGAATTTTAAATAAAACCACACAGATTCATTTGAAGTGCAGACTTTCGGCTTGAATTTAGTGGGCTGAGCAAAAAGATTATATAAAAATGTGAGAAACTGAAGCAATGCCTTTATTTCAGGGCCTCAAAAGTAATTGGACAAATTAAATAACTGAAAATAAAATGTTCATTTCTAATATTTGGTTGAAACCCCTTTGCTGGCAATAACAGCCTGAAGTCTTTTACTCATGGACATCACCAGCTGCTGGGTTTCCTCCTTTTTAATGCTCTACCAGGCCTTTACTGCAGCAGCTTTCAGTTATTTTACAGATGATTTGGTATGCTTTGGATCATGAGCTGTTCCACGCCTTCGCCATACTTTTTTCTTGCCACCTTTCTGGTAGAGATTGATCTTGGTGTCATATGTCCAATGAATGTTTTTCCCAAACTGTGCTAAAAACATTTAAAAAAAATAAAATAAAATAACAATCCAAGTCAGATCTAGCCTCTCTATTCTTGAGGCTTATGAGTGACTTGCACCTTGCACTGAACCCTCTGTATTTACTTTCATGTAGCCTTCTCTTTATGGTAGACTTGGATGTCGATAACCCTACCTCCTGTGATCATCCAACACTGCTGTTTTCCATGGACATCCAGGTCTTTTTGCATTACTGAAATTCATTCTTTGAAGAAAAGTCTAGCCTGATCACCTTAAAGGAAATTATTCCCATGAATCAGGTGCCTGTGGCTGGATATGTATCATATTTGTGAAAAGTGTTAGTGTTAGTCAAGAAAAATCTTTAAAAAATAAGTTTATATGGTTCTTCTTATATATATATATATATATATATATATTTATTATTATTATTTTTTTTTTTTTTTAAATATACAGACATTTTTTGGAAAAAATTCACACAAGTTAAAAAGTCCTGTAATGTACTTCAATAAGACCACAGGTTTGAAATTTTTGAATTTCTATGTATTTCACTGTGTTCCCTATAAAGCAGGGGTGGGCAGCTCCAGGCCTCAACGGCCAGTGTCCTGTAGGTTTTAGATGTGTCCTTGATCCAACACAGCTGATTCAAATAGCTAAAAGACCTCCTCAACATGTCCTGAAGTTCTCCAGAGGACTGGTAATGAACTAATCATGTGATTCAGGTGTGTTGACCCAGGGTGATATCTAAAACCTGCAGGACACTGGCAATCGAGGCCTGGAGTTGCCCACCCCTGCTACAAAGGGTTAAAGCTACTTAAAGTTATAACATTTCTAGGTAATGCAAGCAATAGTATGATACTTTCTTTCCAGTGTATTTTAATAGAGCAACAGGAGCATGCACTTTATGCATGGCTTTAATATCATCAGTGACCACACACACACACACACACACACACACACACACACACACACACACACACACACACACACACAATTCCAATTCAGTTTCTGATTGAGGCTTTTGATATCAGCACTTGTAAAGTTTATTAATTGTTTTAGCATGTTGCCTTTTGTTTTTAATTTTCTAGCCTCACATTCAATACAGAGATTTAATTCCTCTCAAAACACTGAACTACTTCTTGAAGGATGTTGACAGAGCCAGAAGGCAATTATTTTGGTCTAGCAAAAAATAGGAAGTTAATGGAGACAGCTAGCATGTCCAAACTTCCTGCCTACTAGCACATCTCAAGCTCATTAGTGAGCACATCGTACCTCATTTCTTTTACCTGTAAACAAATAAAAATGTAAAACTTTAGATTTTGTTTGTTTTACACTCCATTTGTTGAAAAGGGGAAAAACAAATATCTTATCTGTTTGCCAAGCATTGGGAAGCTATGCTAAGTCAAAATAATTGCTTCAGCTACTGAAAGCAAAAACGTTTGAATAAATGCATGGATATTCTGTAATTTGTTGTAGCTCTGGACAAGAAAACAAATTAGTATATCCATTTATGAAGACACATCAGCATTTCTTTCTTGAAAAAAGAAAAGCACTCAAACATTTCAAAATCAATGGGACAAAAGTGAAGTCAACCATCAATCCAATGGCCAGCACACCCTGTCAGCACACCTGGTACAGTTGGTTGATTGATGAGCAAGATTCCAGATGTGCAAGAGAAATTGAACACCTAGTTTCTTAGCCAAGACAGTGAGCATGCAATCGATCGCATTTCCAGGTCCTGTCTGTCACACACTCATCCAATGGAGCAGGCAGCACATACAGAGACACAAATACCATCCTCAACTTTGTTGAGCTTGCCAATCACACTTTGTGTAAACACTTTGCTACACCCATGAAATAATTGCTCGCTTGCCAGGAGGGACAGCATTAAACCTGCTCAATGATGATCAGAGATGAGATCAGTGTTCTGTTGAATGTTGTTGATGTGACACTTCAGCTATCTTCAGATCTGCATTTCAAAACAAGTCAATTCACGGGTTGCAATAGAAAAACAGTGTGCTTCACAGGAACCATGACTAATATTCCCCAATGTTCATCAGGATCGTAATTAAGAAACAGAAGACAGACAGAGGAGGTAGAAAGGGACCAGACTGGTTGTGTGCATCTGCTAATGAAGCAGTTTCTCCAATGCTAACCTTTCTACAAATTAGGTCAGACTTTCTAATTAATGTATTTAAGTGGCATTCACCACTCCCACCCTTCGGGCAGTGACCCAGGAATGACACAAGAAGTTACTGATTCAAAGTTGCTGAATAAAACTGATAAACAGTCACACATAGACATTACATAGACACACGTTTATAAAAAGGTGTTTTCACAAATGATTTGAAGGAAGTCTGGGAGCCTTATCTCCTCAGACACCATCACCTGTAGATTTAAGCCTTGACTCTGGAACAGCCAAGAACCCCACCTGAGCATCTAAGGCTGTGACCTGGATCAGATGGGGTCAACATTTCTGCTATGAAGCTTGGGGAGAGACACAGATGTGCTGTAAAAGATATCTGTTCATCTGCTAAACTGGTAGCAAGCCCGGCTGCTGAATTTACTGTAGAAATATGTGGAGGCAAGAGAGTTAAAAACAATCATAGGAGGAGCAACCTGCCCAACAGGTTTGCATTGAATGAATTAATGTTTCTTTTTATATATTAAAAGTATTTGTTGCTTTCTGAGTAGGTTTTGAAGTGGAAGTATCTGCATGGCAGCCATAAGAAGAACTAGTCGGATCTTCTAAATACTAAGCAAATGCTTCCTTAGACCACCCTATCCAATAATTCCCACCATCAGGCAATTCATGAAAATAACCAAAAAATTTGACCAATAGGTGCAGGCCATATAAATGTTATTAATGTGTGTTTTCCATTTCTGGAAAACAAGAAGCTGAAGAGTCATGCTGCATTACTCTACAGCAGGAAAAAAGTAAGAAAATAACCAAAACAAAAATCTATTTTATTGGCTACATATTCCATTTTCTTTAAAATTCCAACATTGGTAATAAAATACACTGAACAAAAATATAAACGCAACACTTTTGTTTTTGCTCCCATTCCCCATGGGATGGACGTAGAGACCTAGAATTCATTCCAGATACACAATATAACCATCCCTCCCAAACAGTGGTCACAAATCAGTCCAAATGTGTGGTAGTGGGCACATCTGCTATATTGAGATAATCCATCCCACCTCACAGGTGTGCCACATCAGGATGCTGATCTGACATCATGAGTAGTGCACAGGTGTACCTCAGACTGCCCACAACAAAAGGCCACCCTGGAATGTGCAGTTTTGTCTCACAGCAAAATGCCACAGATGCCACAAGCAATGAGGGAGCGTGCAATTGGCATGCTGACAGCAGGAATGTCAACCAGATCTGTCGCCCGTGCATTGAATGTTCATTTCTCAACCATGAGCCGTCTCCACAGGCGTTTCAGAGAATATGGCAGCACATCCAACCGGCCTCACAACCGCAGACCTCGTGTAACCACACCAGCCCAGGACCTCCACATCCAGCAGGTTCACCTCCAAGATCGTCTGAGACCAGCCACCCAGATAGCTGCTGGAACAATTGGTTTGCACAACCAAACAATTTCTGCACAAACTGTCAGAAACCGTCTCAGGGACGCTCAACTGCATGCCCGTCGTCCTTATTGGGGTCTTGACCTGACTCCAGCTCGTCGCCGTAACAGACTTGTGTGGGCAAATGCTCACATTCGATGGCGTCTGGCACGTTGGGGAGGTGTGCGCTTCACGGATGAATCATGGTTCACATTGTTCAGGGCAGATGGCAGCTGAGAATGTCCCAGTTCTTGCATGGCCAGCATACTCACCGGACATGTCACCCATTGAGCATGTTCGGGATGTGCTTGACCGGCGTATACGACAGCGTGTGCCAGTTCCCACGAATATCCAACAACCTCGCACAGCCATTGAAGTGGAGTGGACCAACATTCCACAGGCCACAATTGACAATCTGATAGACTCCATGCGACGATGTGTTGCACTGCATGAGGCAAATGGTGGTCACACCAGATACTGACCGGTTCTGGGTCCCCAGACCCCCAATAGCGCAAAAAACTGCACATTCCAGGGTGGCCTTTTGTTGTGGGCAGTCTGAGGTACACCTGTGCACTACTCATGATGTCAGATCAGCATCCTGATGTGGCACACCTGTGAGGTGGGATGGATTATCTCAATATAGCAGATGTGCCCACTACCACACATTTGGACTGATTTGTGACCACTGTTTGGGAGGGATGGTTATATTGTGTATCTGGAATGAATTTTAGGTCTCTACATCCATCCCATGGAGAATGGGAGCAAAAACAATAGTGTTGCGTTTATATTTTTGTTCAGTGTATGTTTATCATATTTTTTTAGCTGGTGGAAACAACACAGCAAGAACACCTTGAGTGACGTGAGGTTTTGAAATAGGAATCAGCTGTCATATTGTTCTCTTTTCTTAAACCCTCGTAAATTCACCTACACCACTGTGGAAAATGCCACAAGGTCGAGGCAGGAGGTGGGAGATGATTTTTGGACTCTTTTACCACAATCGTGTTTTCCGTCTTTCACAAAGAGATATTTCATCCTGTTCATACAATTTTGACTTTTTTATGACCGTGCACATGTAACAGAGTCATAAATCACATTGTTATAATTACACAAAATGTGTTCTAAACCCCCAAACTGCTCCTTTTATACCTGACTTTTAGGACCTCCAAGCCTGTAGTTGTGTTCATTATCAGTTAGAGCCCCTCCTCATTCTTTTCTTCTTCTTCTTTGGTGCAATACTATAAATACAGCGTACCCCTTTTGCCTCTCCCCTTTTTCTACAATTCCCCTGTGGGAGAGGTGGGTGTCATTTCTTTCCAACACCTTAAAAACACACATAATTCATATTTAGCCACCCTAATGTTTATGATTGCGATGTTAGTTCAGTTATTGTCATTATTAAGCCTGTTTTTGTAAGATGTGATAAGTGTGTAGTATGTGTGTATCATAAATGTGTTTTAGGCGCCATAAATGCTAGCATGAATATATACTCCTTGCTAGCTTGGGAGCTGTGGTGGGTTGAGCTAACCCTCTTCCCCACTGTTTGTATTTGGTCTAGGAGCTGGAGTGGGCAAATTATTTACTTGGAGGTCTTTCTTTCTTTTACCTTTTTTATCAGGTATGTCGGATTTCATGTTGTTGTTTTTGTTTTATCTTATGTCAAATATGTTATGTGTAAATGCATATTTTATGTTTAATGTAAAAATAAATGCCAGCCCTTTTTCTACAATTCCCCTGTGGGAGAGGAGCTGGAGTGGGCAAATTATTTACTTGGAGGTCTTTCTTTCTTTTATCTTTTTTATCAGACACAACGCAGAATCACACCGGTTACACACACTTTAGTGCTAGTGATGGTAAATTTGATTCTTTTTACTGAATCGAGTTTTAAGGAGTCACTCACCAAAGTGAATCGGATTTTTTGAGTTATTTGAGTCACTGAGTCAGTAGACCAGAGAGTGCAAAAAATGTACATTTTCACTCAAACTTAATTTGTTTCTCTTTTTATGTATATCCTACTGCTAAGATGAGTGATTGTAAAAGAAAACAACTATTTTATAGAGCAAAAAAGAGCAAAAAAATTTCTAAAGGGAACATTTATTTTAATTTTATCAGTATTTTCCTTAAATTTGTCAAATATATATTTTCTCATCTAAATGTCCACTGAGCTGTGAGCCAGGGGGCGGTAATGCGCCTTAACATTGGTTGCCAACCAAGAAGAAGAAGAAGCTGTGCGCCAGGAGGGAGGGGGTGAGTGAGTCCTGAGTGATTCGCTTACGCTATGATTCAGCACAGGAGGGAGGGGGTGAGTAGCTCAAATGTGCTGTTAGCATGTTAGCAGAGCGATGCTACTGTGAACCGAGGAGCTAGTGTCTTGATGTGAGCTTCTACTCAGGTTTTTTTGTTCCAGTTCAGAGCAGAAATGTTTTTGTTAAGGTACTGGATGTTGTGCTTTTCTCCACAATTTTAATTATAAGCTAGATATATTTCTACTAATGAAATTATTTTGCTAACAGCAACAGGGATGAGTCAGTTGGGCTTGTGAATCATGATTCTTGAGTCAGTAAAGTGATTCTCGAGTACTGAACGATTCGTGCATCACTATTTAGTGCTGCCCACACTTTTAAGTATTTGAGGCTGCGATACTTAGGCCTTAGTGTGGCTATTAGGATTCAGCCTTGACAGTTCTTTGGTCATAGCCTCTGTTTCTGTTTCCTCTCGTGCTTTATCTGAAATCCGTCTCCCTTTCCCTTCTATGTTACTGTGGGCTTGATTGCAGAATTGGAGACAGGTGCCCTGGAGCCTGAACAGAGCCCAACCAGCTGCAGCCACTTCAACAATCAAGTCTCCTTCACATGCTCTGCTCTGCCACCTCCTCATTGCCAGAATATAGCCTCTCCTCAAGTAGTCATTTATGGTTAACTTTACTGCTCTGTGAGTATTCTGCTGTGTATAATTCCTCTTTTTCTATGCCTGCAGTTCCCCTTAGTTGACCCAGCCCTTGTCTCCAGACCTCCTGTCTTGCCTGTCCCCTTTGGCTCCCCTCTGCATTACCCCCTGTACTGCTCAGTCCTATGTCAGCTTCTGATTCTCAACTACCGCCCTAACCCCCAGGTCCTTACAAGCCCATAAGTAACTTCAGTGTTTCTATTGCCACTTTTGAAATGCTTTAACCCGTTTCTCTGTCTCTGCTTTGTTTCGCTACCGCAACTGTGACAGAACCCGCAATCAAAGTCATTTATGTTTTTCTGTCTTGTCATCTTGAGACAAAATCTGAATTAACCGGATCTGCTTAGAATTTTTCTACATGCCACAAGCATAAATGAATTTTAATTGAATAACTGCACGGTGCATGAAGAGCAAGGTTTTTGGGGTTTTCTTTTAGGGTTGGCTCAGGACACCACTGGTAGAGGAACATAATATTAAAAGGACCAAAGATCAAAGGAACTTCAGGAGGTGTGCTGTACAAATGATTCAGAGACCAGCCAATGAGTGACATGTGCCTAATCCTTACACTTCCTGCTAAATCAGCCTTATAATATTAAATAACAGCACAAAAACATAAAATCCAGTCTATAAATCAATATTGAAAGCAAGTAGCCTTGACGATGTTGATTTGCATGCTACACTGATTTGTTAAATGGATGTTAATACGACGACAAACAAGGACAAAATCTTGCCATGTTCTAACTTCATTGGGGAAAAAAATCTGCAGGGTTTTATTCACTGCTGCCATATCTAAGTAAAAGCAAATATTTTAGAAGTTTTGAACCGGTCACAGTCGAGTGGTCAACACAATCTAGTTTACAAAGCCCTTTCTCCTGTATCAGCAAAATTTTCATTACATCAAGATTCTGTCAAAGCCTTATACTTTGAGTTGCTTAAAAGCTAAATCTGACTCTGCAGACAAATCGGCTCTGAGTAGCAAAAGCCACTTTCCTACTGCTGCACCCTTACAGAGAGGAAAATTACCATGTGGAAAATGCCGCAGCAGCCTAAAACTTTGCAAGACAATACATTTGAGAGTAGCATCCATCACCTTCACCCCCCCCTCCGGCTATAAGTCTCTCTGTTGCTTTAACACACAAAGTGCTGTGGTCACAGCTTAAAGGAGAGACAGCCACTTCTTTCTTTTCTTTTTTTTTTTGCGGTTTTTTTTGCATTGAAAATGCTTTAAAGAGAAATGTAAGGAGACTGGCAGTGGTAATAAAAATGGGAATCTTATCTAAAGCAATGAAAACATCAACAGTAGCAGCTGTAGTAGTAATAAAATTACCCTAAATAATCGAAATCATTCTCTACTATTTGCGTCAAAACACCAGTAGGTGTATTAAGCCACAAATGTATTTTACATTGATCCAACAGCTTTTCTTTCTCCTTTACCCACCGTGGATGAGGATCATGAACACCATCTAAAAAACAATCTTATCATCTAATACATTAAAAAAAAGGTTTAACGGAGCCTTTCTGCATGTCTTTACAGTTCTGCTGCTAGTTTAAGGTTTTCCTGGAATAACACTTGAGCATAGGACATTGCCTTTAATCAAAACGGCTATGGTTAAAAGCACACATTAGTGTTTCATTATCTTCTTGTGAGAGCAATATCTGCACTCTGGCAATATTCCTTAAATTATAAAGGCAGACTTGATGGTATTTCTGATGTTGACTTCAAAGTTAATTTTAGAATTGAAAACTCCTCTCAACTCATCTCGAGATCCCGAGGGAGTAGAAAGCCCTCTATTTGTGAGTCCGTGCTCCTGTACTTTTTCGTAATAAAATTAGCCTATCCATATCAGATTTTATTACAGCCAAAAAATGGTTTCATCATTAACAGTTATTCACCATTACCGTCAAAATACTGCTGCCAATATTTGCCTTTACCAGCACAGAAAAGCTGAACTGCACATCTCCCAGTTTATTAGAAACAATGAGGTTTTCACTCATTCATTCATTGTTTGAGACTTTAGCCGAGAAGACAAGGCGTGCTACCACATCCACAACACTGTTTTCAATGTTTAATTTTTAAGAGAGTAGCTCTTCCCTTTTTTCTTCATCCTTTTTTGTTAGTTTTAAGTCCTTTGATACATGACAAGAATATTTAATAAGTTGATGTTAACTTGCCATATTTTAACATTTTAAAGATTATTTCACAAAAGTCCAATGTGTTGGTTAAACACACTGCTTTGCTTGTTTTCTTCTGCTACTGCATGTGGACATAACTTGAGTGGATTTCTATAGAGAGGATACTGCAGGTCAGGCATGCAGTCCTTGGCTGACAGTGCAGCCAAACTGCTTTCACATAAATCTATAGAGAAAGATTACTGGCTGATAGGAAATGACATTCCTTATGCCTCTTATAGTTATTTTTTTTCTTTCTTCCAGCTCACTTTATTATCTTTTCCCCCAAAAGTACCAGAGCTCTGTAAATATTAAAGACTTTGCAAGAGAGATGTGTTGCCTTACATCCACTGATGCAGTGCAAATAATGCTGTATGTGGATGTTCTTCAAACTTTTGCTAGTCTTGTTGCCCCTTTGTTTGGCCTTAATAACCCTGCCAACGAGTCTAAAGTCATACAGAGACAAACATCATTGTAATTTGAGGATGAAGTGTTTCTGGTGACCTGTTTCCTTTATCACCCTTTACCATAAACCTGCAAAGAGCTTATTCTTGCTGTGATGATAGCGCCAAAGAAAAGGGGTCATCAATAGTAACAACACTGAGGAATGACACCATATAAAAATGATATGACATCATTTACAATGGAGCTTTTTAAAAACAACTGATAGTCTGGCGAATGAATTTAAAAATTAACTCCAAGAGACAAGATTGTATCATTTTTGATCGTATGCAGAGTAGACTTTTGGATTTTTATTCATTACATTTAAAGCACTTCATGGGCTCTCTACATGATTGTATTGCAGATTTTCTTAGATCTTTAGACAAATTCACAAGTAATCCATGTGTTCACATTCAATTCTCATTTCAAGTGTTAATGTTAGTGTAGGGATTAGATGCACTGGGATCAATAAGGTATTTCTATCTTTCATATAACCACGGTAACTCATTTCCACTGTGCATAATATGTTATGAACATATGTTGTGTTTGCTAGCACAAAAAACAACAAATATTCATAAAATTGTTCAAAGGAATACAGGAGAGTACAATAAACAACACTGAGATGAGTCATGTGCTGTAGCAGGTGAAACTGGAGCAAAGAGTTCTCATATTGCACAAATATTTGCTTCAACATTTTAATAAATGTGAGACATTTGATATAAAAAAAAAAAACTTAAAAAAAACATCTCACTGATGTTTTAAGCAAAAAGGAAAAAAGAGAGAATTTTTTTTATTGAGAGCCCAGACAAATAAGACAAAAGTTAGAGAATAAAAATGTCACACCCTGTGAATAAAATGGATTTGCTGTATTTGGCAGAGTTTAGAAGAGAAGATTGTCTTAATGAGTGAGCTCATGTCCAGGTCACGAGAAATCAAAGTTGTCCATAACTTTCAACTAGCTGCCCCAATGTTCATGCTGAAGACAACAGGTCACATGTCAGAGCTAATTCTTTCAATTAAATTACTTAATGAACCTTTTTGAATGAATACCCCCAGAGAATTAAAGGAGATGAATTATACATCAGTCTGGATCTGAAGGTTTCAAATAGATGGGTGGGAAAAAAAGCTACCCAGACTGTTTTGAAGTAGTTCACCTGCAGAAATGTTCCAGATATTATAGTGTGCATGAAGTCACCAAATATAGGAAAAACAGACAAACAAAAATAGTAGGTTGTGTTAAATCCTTGCATAGTCACACTGTTGTCCTCTTGACAAAACAAACCGGAGCTTAAATAGCAGACATTAATCACAGTTACTTTCCCAGGGAGAGACGGTGCAAGCTGGCCCTGCTCTCCAGTGGTTATTCCGAGAACCTTCGGGGAACTATTTTTTGCTGTTTCCAGATGCTTAGTTCTGCTCCATTTCACCGCACTCCAAGTTTTTGATCAAGCCTTGACTTCATTACACTCTGGTGTGTGATTTTTGAGGAACCATGAGAAGTGAAGCTGGCAGCACTCTGTTCATGCACTCTGTCAATTTCACTTTATCCTCTTTTTTTTTTCCCCCTTTTTTTCCCCTCTGCTATTAGCTATGGATATCAAGGCTTTCTTTTAGCCACCAGGTCCATCCTAGTAATTTACCAAAAAAAAAAAATGTGCAAATGTTAGCTTCAACAAAATAGTATTGGATCAGCCAGAATCTAGCTCTGCCTATTGTGTGTCTGATTGCATTTGAGATGTGGCAAGTGACAGAAGTATGGATTGCCTGGTTGCAGGAGCAATTTCTCTGTAGCTCATAATTGCACCATATTGATGCAAGAGAGGGGGGTTTTCATTTCATATCTTACAATTCCACAGTTGGCTGATGAAAATGGGCCACTCTGCTCTTTGTGAGCCATGACATTCTCATTCTGTAGAACAGCCTGCCCTGCTTTGTGTATGTGTGGCAGAGGCTGAATTTAGTATTGTGTAGTGAAGATGCATGATAGCATTCTTGATTAGGTACCGCGCATGCCATTTTGTTTCCTGCACTGGTGGAAAGTGAGGTCTTAGAAAGGCATTGTCAGAAAAAGAAAAAAAGTAGCAAGTCTTTACAGTATAGTAGAGATGCAGCTGTTAACATTGGCTCCCCTGTCGCAAAAAGGAAGATCAAATAAAAATTTGTAAGAATGCCAGGCACTGTAAACAGTTCTGTGTGCAAAAACAGAGGGTGAAAGACGCCGTGGAAATCCCACAACTGCATAATAAAACTCAAACATTGCGTGTTTCATCAGTTATTTATACCTCGTAAATGTGAAATGATGAACAATGTCTAATTGCAGAGAGCATAATTTAAACGCTGTAGAGTGTGTTTTTAAAATATATTTCAAATAAATTGTTTCTCTCTTCAAAGCACCTTTTCTAAATTCTTTTTTCACACCTTTTGCCTAAGCTTTAATTTACATACAGGCGCGATCTCCAGCTGTTTTTAACCATGCCGCTTTTGATTAAACAGTCGCACAGTTAAGGTATTGTCACGGTGACTCTCAGTTTCCAGTGTTCATGACATAAATAAGGACTTGATTCAATTATTCATTGAAGTCAAGCGTGCAATTACATACAGTAAGTACACTGAAGGGCGGGGAGGGGGGAGGTTTGATGATACAGACTTCTGAAAGTGAGTGTTTTGCATATTTTCTAAACCCTTAACCTTATAACAACACATCTATAAAGTGGTGCTATAGTTACGATCGCCCTGAGATGTGAGCACCACATGTGATCAGCAGTCATAGCAAGCAGCTGCTGTAAGCCATATGGCCCTTTGAGCTATGGAGGAAGAATCCCCTAGTCCTCATTAAACGGCTCATGGACCATTGGCCCAAAGACCTTGCTGCTTTGCTGACAGCCTGCATGATCCCAGACTAATTTCTCAAAAGTGGCTGCTATTGTGCCTCGTCATTTTAAGGAAATGGCTGACGCTAGTTTTTCTTGTTTGTGTGGGGCTTTTCTTTTCAGCCTTATAGGCAGGGAACATGAGTTCGGGTTTTTTCCTATTTAAAATACAGTTTTTGTTCTGAGCAGTGTATTCAGTTCCATTAAGGTAAAAATCTGTAACATTTAAATCTGTCACGAGAATGTAATGTTGCACTTGCCTCAGTGTCCATGCAGAGTAAAGTGCAGAGTGATTGTTCTTTAAAAAAAAAAGCAACCTAATCATACATCAAGTGTGTATTTGTCTCACATTATTTATCCAAAATACATTTGAAGAAAATAGCTTTGAAAAATTTGTAAGAAGCTGGAACCATTTCAGACTCTATGTAATGAAGACAAAAAACAGTGACCCTAGACTCCATGATTAGGTTAAATTTAACTTAATTTGTCACGATCACATTGTTAGAAAACATTCTGCAAGACCGATTTCCAACTAGTTTCTGTGTTATTGTCATTTCGCACATGTAAGAGAGTAATTTAGGTTTTTGTGTCCTTGGAGCAACACTGGGCAATTGCCTTTCTCTTCCTCTGAGTGTTCAGCAAAGACATGATTTATCAGGGGCTCATTGATATTCAGCAGCATGTTGACCAGTGAAGTGACAAAGCATAACAATGAGTGTAATTAAGTTTCCATGTTTTCGGTAATCAAACTGAATGCAAAGTGAAAGTGTTGCATTCTCACTTGAATGCTGAGGACCCGTTGACCAGACACTTTCTACGAAGGCATCATCTCGAGGGCAAATGAATACAAAAGACTGGTCAGACATACTCCCATTTTTTTTAACCTGCTTTTGATAATCATGCTTTAGATAACTGAGTCATTTGTATTTCAGGCATTTTTATATACACTGTATGTTTAAACAAGAACACAAGTAATGACACTGTCAACAAAAATTGGCCTTGTCGATAAAGCCCAATAAGACTATAGATAAAGTAATCTATTCTTTTTCTTAAGGCCTTATTTACAGTTGTAATCAGAAGTTTTTCCATTGTGGGCTTGAATACTATTAATTATTATTTGAGCTCTTCTTTTTCCAAGGCAAAGTGTACATCTTTAATGGCTATAAAAATAAGAACTGTGTGCACAAGTTCAAATTTTTTTTTTTGGGGGGGGGTTCTCTAATCCACACAAGCTCAAAAGTATACACACAAAGTCCTGATTTCAAATAAGATCGGGACTTTGGGAAAACAATCCCAGAAGCTTAACATTAGCCTGCTTTATCCATTCCAGTAGTAACTAGTAGTTCTGAAGTGTGGATCATTGTCCTGTTGGAACACCCAACGTTGTCCGAGTTTCAACCATCTAGCTGTCGAAGCTATCTGAAGTGAAGTTTAAGAATTTGGAGGTAGTCCTGCTTGTTCATTATTCCATCCAATTTGTGGAGTGTACCAGAACCACAAGCAGGAAAACAGTGCTACAGCATGATGCTACCACCATCAAGCGTGACAGCTGATACAATGTTCTTAGGTTTGAAAGTCTCACCAACATACCTCTTGTCATTGTGGTCAAATAGTTCAATCTTTGTCCCATCTGACCATAAAACCTTTCTTCAGAAGTAATTTGGCTTGTCCATGTGGGCAGCTGCAAATTTCAGTCAAGCTTGAAGCTGTCGATTTTGGAGCAGGGGCGTCTTTTCTTGGTTAGTACCCTCTCCGTCCTTGCCAATGTAAAACTTGAGTCAGCGGAACAAGTCAACCAATTTCCTCTAATCTGGCGGTGGTAGTTACAGATAGGATCTTCCTCCAGAATTCCAGACAAAGTGGCGACAACCAAATAACTTGTACTTACATACAACTGTTTGAACTGATGATCTTGGAATCTACAGTTGTTCTTGAAATTTCTCATTTTTCTATTGGTCAATCCAATGAATGCTGTCAAACAAATCACTGTGTGTGGCTTTGAGAAAATCCAAATAAATTCAAACTTGTGCACTTACGTCTTGTTATTTAGTCATTAAAGATGTAAGCTGTACCATAATTCCACCCTGGAAAAAGAACAGCTCAAAGAAATCATTAAAAGTATGACACATTCATGTCTACTTTGAGTGTATGTGAACTTCTGAACACATCTGTAGTCTGGCACGAAGACGTTGCGATATCAATGCCACTGCCGCTCCTCTGCTACTCTTGTGAGTGTTTGGCCTTCCAGACTACAAATGCTGGTCGAGATGAATTGCTCATGCCTCTCTCCTCCATTCAACCTCCCTTGGTGTCTGTTTTTTTTGTAAATCTTTTATCGAAGCAAACCTCATGTTGTCATATTTTAAGCCGGTTTGTGACAACATAAAGTTTATAGACTGGATATCAGCAATTTGAAAGAGATGTGAACTTTTCATGTCAATTATTGTCTGAAAATAACACTTTTTATCCAGAGGCATCATTTTCAAAATGTACAAGTATTGGCTGGCCTAAACATGTCAAAAACAATTTCCATGGGACATACTTGGTGTTTCATGCAACTAACTTCTCCAATCACTAATAATTTCTTAGCTATACTATCCTTTAAAAAAAGGTCTGTGGTACTGTTAGTTATTGTACTTTACTGTGCCATACCTGCCATATAAACATGTTCTAATTAGACTGACGATTTGGGTATTTTGAGATTTTTTTTAAGTGTTTGGAGTTTCCACAACTTTTAAAAGCCTTTTTTTTTTCTTTTTTTTTTTTTTGCCCATTCAACCAAATCAATATGAGATTATAGCTAAAGCAGATTATTAATGACCATTACTGCTATTGATTAGTCATTATTCATAGTTGTGGAGCGCAGGTATTGATGGATTAGATGAATTATGTAACTGCCATGAAGGCTAAACCTTTGAAATGAAAAATCACTTGAATTAGCCGCATTTAACGCTGTATAAATATATATTGGTAAAATGTTACATTTAATTAAAGGCATTGTTTATTACTGTACATCGGGAGACCTAAGACCTAATTTTTCACATTGGATAAAATTCCTCGATGATAAAATGCAGCATAAAGAAAATAAATGGTTTACCTTACATTCAGTTTGTCTGCTTTTGTTACCAATAAAACTGCAAACATATTGCTACAAATGCATGATTGAAGCACTCAACAAAGTTTGTCAGAAACCTTTTCAAGTACAGGAAATACAGAAAAGTGAAATAAAGAGTTAGTCTGGAAATCGAGAACAGTCAGCCAATCAATTTTAATGGAAGCATCATTACTGACTTTAATGTTTCCACCTTGTTTCTACGCTGTAATGAAATAATTAGAATGTCATTATCTAATTGCTCCTAATCATTTAATCAAGTGAGCAAACAACTGCCCTGAGACCAAAATCTGAAAAGGACAAAGGCACTTTCCCCCCTAAACACACTGTCAGTGACTGAGGTTGTTATATAATCCTTGATGTCAAACTTTGCAAAGCACACTTATATGTCAGCCCTGTCCATTAACAGCATGTCTATGGAAATATTACTGCAAAGGTCATTGCCTGAAGGAACAGCCAGAGAGAGGGGAGAGAAATGTGCGTGAAATGGCTGTGGTTAGTTGCCTTGCCGGCACAGCTCTCTGCCTTGCTTGCCATTTAAAAGCCAGTGAGCTTGGCTGATAATCCCTGTCAAAGGAGTGGGTCTGATCCCTGAGCTTCACTCGCTATTGATTCCCTGTTTTATTGTTCTTTGATTTCCATTTTAGTTATTTAACAAGCAGATGATGGATTGGTGACCTTCAGCTCTGCCCTGTCTGGCTTCACTCCCGTTTCCTAAACTCATGTTTGTCTGCCCTGACTAAGAGTTTTGTTTACAGACTACCGCCCTCCTTTTCTACTCAGCTAGTCGTCCAACCTTTATTCCCCTGCTTTCTTTAAAGCGCTAATTTCAAAAGTAAATATTGTCAGCTCGCCTATAAAAGGGCTGCATGCATCCAGCTGAAAAATCTCCCAAAACTGTGGACTCTATAACATCCATTTTAAAGACCCAGAGCAAGAATGCCTGGCATGAATAGCAGAAATAAAACGAAGGTAATAAGAGATGTTTCATGCACCAGTAGTCTCGACTGTGATAGTGAGCTCAGGGGTGCAGAGCCTAATCCATTGGATTTTGGATGTGTGATGGAGAAGATTAGAAGGAAAACTTTTTTTTTTCTAAAGTCCTCCCCTCACTTGTTATTCTCGTCTTGTTTTTCTCTGAGTTTATTGTGATGTCAGAAAGGCAGATTTTTCTTTTGTGGAAAAAAAAGACGAAGGAACGAGCTGAGAACAGGATTTTGGAAATAAACAAAGAAAATTCAACAGCAAAAATCGATCTCTTCTGTATTCCGCAGAGGGAATTATTAAAAGTGATTACTGAACATACAACACACAGCGCTACACAGCCATGAAGATACAGCGAGCAATTAGTTTAATCTAAGTGATTTCGTTTGATTCGGATTCCTGTTTACACAGAGAAGCAGCAGAGAGAATTAAACACAAGCCTTTATTTGAGAGACAACTAAAGGCACATTAAAGGTAGCTGAGCAAAGTTTTGTGATTTATCTGAGCTGTCGTTTCAAAATAAAAGCGTTGTTTAGAAGCCTTTGATACTCCTGAAGAAAGGCGCTCTTTTGGGGTTGTCGGCTTAAGTTTTGACAGCTTGTAGGGGAAAGCCACAGGTAAGGGTTGCGGTTTGATTGGCATTTAACATCTCACGAAAGAGGAAATTGTTAAATTTCGTCTTACGACCCCTGGGACAATGTGTAGACACTCTGTTGTCACATGTGTTAATGTATCTTGGAATCACGAGTCAGCTTATAGTCAGCTGACACAGATTTTGCCCGCAGACACGAGCACAACGTGGTTTCTAGCGCAGAAGCTGTTTGCCTGATTTTTGCAACCAAAATGAAAACATCTAATAATTCATCAGGTGTCGCCACTCTTCAGCCTCCCTTGTCAAAATCTTGCTACTGTACACCTCATTGCCTCCCTGTGGGAGCAACAGCAGGGCAGTCTCTGTCACATTTGATTACGGCCTTGAAGGCAAAGAGCAACAACATAATAACCTTATCAGTAACAGATGATTGAGATCTTCAAAGGCCCTGTTCTGCCTCAGTGCCTGTTCATCTGACTGGCCAGAGATGCAGGCTGATCAAAGGCCTCCAGAACATAGTGGATCAGCAGCCCCGGTTTTCAGACCACAGCATATAACTAGTCAGCTACTGACACTGTTCTTGCATTGGCACTGACAGGTGTCACATCTTAGCTTCCTGGGTGGTGTATTCTGCCTACTGATCAGGGAGAATCATTGTTATTTCATCTAAATGCCCTTGGTATCAGATAAAAGTGAAGTTCTGAGATGAAGGTATAAATGTTTTATCTAATATCTATGTTCGTGTAACAAGTGGAGAATGAGAATTGTGCTTTTTTGTTTTGTTTTTTTTTCCCCCTAAAATGATGTCAGAGATTCTCAGCCTATGAAGATTTTATGTTCAGCACATACCACAGTATGTAAACACTCCACAGCTCTGCTGCAGTGGACTAGCAACGTGTCTGGGATTGCCTCCATTCCTGCATGACCCTTAATAACAAGTAAAGTAATTACCAGGTAACGACATTGGAAACAAGAATAAATGAATGTCTAATGAACTGAAACCGGGTAATTAAAATTATTCACACCATTGCTGTTTAAAAAAAGATTTTTAAAGACATTTAAGGATTGTTTTTTCCTGTGCTGTAGTTTGCTATATGAAATCCATTTCCATTTCACTAGACTCACTCTCAGACAAGTCAAGATGTGGTAATGCAGTGATAAAGCAGCAGTCTTAGTCTTAGTTGATGAATTAAAGTGAATTTTATTCTGGTATTTCTGCCTGAAATAACTGTGCAACATGGCAAAAAATAACACTGTGTGGGAAATAATATCAAAATTTTTAATTCATATTTGATCATATTATTTTTCACAGAATGATCATAGGTCACAGTGCACAATATATCTTCTGATACAGGTCGTAAAGACATTTAAAATAGACTCAGTTTGAGCACTCAAAGCGCTTTCTTACTGCAAGTATCATTCACACCAATTGATGCATTGGGCTACCTCAGGGTTGAGGGTCTTGCCCAAGGATACGTCAACATGCAGAATAAGGGAGCCAGGGATCAAACCACCAACCTTCTGATTAGTAGATGATCCATTTTACCCACATTGAAATCTGCATTGTTGAAGTATTTTACTAAGGCTTCAATTTTGTCTAGTTTACAAACTAAACTTGTTCAGTTTCACTGTTATTATTCTAAAAGCTTCCCTAGATTTTTCTTTTAACAGAAATCTCTATCATTTAATATCATTTAAATCAGTTTTCACTGCAACTTCTTTCATACATCAGAGAAAATACATCTGATTTCAGATGTGAAACTGGAACAATTTCAATTCCATTTGCTTAATCGCTTTCCAAACCAGGATCACAGTGGGGCTGGAGTCTGTCCCTGCTGACACTGGAGTTTTTGCCAGCCCGTGACAGAGCTTACACACAGACATCCACCCACACCTACAGCCAATTTACAATCACTAAAAGAGCACCTGGAGAAAACTCACAAGGAGAACATGCAAACCTCCACACTTGGTTTCTAAAATAATGTTCTTTTCACCCAATTTTTACATTATTTACTGTTTTTGAGATAACTGTATTAAAAAAAGAAGAAAAAAAAAAGAAATATTGCCTTTTACATCTTTATTTCATGAGGGTAGTGTTTCTATAGCTTACTTACAAGCAAAGAAAAAACTGTGCATTTGGGAGATGGTACAGAGTAAAAGGGGGGGAAAAAAGTCTAAAAACTCAAAATATCAAGTGAACTTCACTCGACACATTTTTGAGTTTTTCTTAACTTTTAACTGTTGTTTGTGACTAAGATTTATAGGTTTAGACAAAAGTTCAAGCAACTTGATTTTTTTTTTTGTTCACCGAATCGCAATATTGACATTAACAATGGCACATTGAAGCTTTTCCTTGTCAAATCAAGGTTATTCGTGTTGCTACAGCTGTCAGGAATGTTGAATATGAAGAAGACACAGCTGAAAGTTAGCAGAAACATTGTTTATTCTGAAAACACTGCATGATTCTGAACAGGTAAACAACCTATTGTCTTGCCTCAAGTACAACGTGCCTAAATGAAATGCGTGTCTTATACACTATTGTTGAATGAAGTCTTGAATGCAATCCAAATCCTGCTGAGCTTCAATTACTCAAGAAAACTGATTAAAATAAAAGTTGTTGTCACATCTTTAGCATTCAGGCTCCCTTCAGCTTTGAAAAAGAGTTATCAGTTCACGTGAACCGATAACAATCATTATATATAATTAGAATTAAATATAATGGATTTTTTTTTTTTGTTCATGCGCTCATAAACAAGTTATCAGGTCTATAGTAAAAGGTTTATTTTTATGTTAGACCTTCCCACTAAAGACATATCAAGGTATCAACAAAAACTGTGGCCCAGCAGTCGGGGTACTAACTCAACTGTGGTTATGGAGAATGGTTATGCCGCTGTTATCCAGAGTTTGAACCATTTTTAGTGGTGAAGTGAAAGGTTAGTGTTGTACGAATTAATTAATGCCACAAATATGTTTTTTTCAAAGGCAAAGAGGGCATGCATATTGAAAACTAAAGTGTGTGTGGAAGATCACTTCACTTCAGTTTCATATGAAGTGAACAAGAGCAGCTAAACCTTGCGCATCCGCTTGAGTTTCACTAACAATCATTTTGGTTATGCGCTGCTTTCACAAGGATGCATGATGTCGTGATGTACAGGGTGTCCTCAAGGGAAAATTAGTCTTCTGTAGTTGAGAGCACAGAAATCCTTGTTATGCAGCTTTGAAATTATGTGTTTGTTTGATTGATAAGCTTTTGCTCGTTGCCAATGGCAAATCTTTTTGTGTGTGTGTGTAAGTCAAATAAATTTGAAAACTTTACTGAGATCAACAATTGCTAGTTGTCAGTTTTACATTGTACCAGCTGCAAAAATTGTACCACAACTCTAATGTAGCATTTATTCAAGCATAGTAATTTTATGGCATTAGCAATGCCCTTAACCTAACCTTGTCCATGACTTTAAGCATCACTGTGAAAGTTGTGGAACGTTACAAAACCTTAGTCCACTCCAAAGAAAGTTACTCCCCCTTGAAGAAAACATCGCTTTTGAAGTGACAGAAGCTCAGTGTTTGAAGTCCTGGCTTTTCTATATACGTCACTATGTAATACATCTTGAAAATACCCACCTACAACTGTCTACTCTTGTGCAATGCACTTATCTGAGCCTGTCAGTGCAGCTTATGGCGAACGTATGGGACTGATTTCTGTGGGAGATATATATTGAAGGTAAATTGATTTCATATAAAGAGGACAGTAGCAAGGTGTGCACATTCTTGTCGACTGCAGAAATTGAATTATGAACCTATAATGGGCATAATACGAGCAGGTCTACTTGAACTTCCCACGCATCTTTTTTTGGAGATTAGAAATGCACAAGGTTATTGTAATGTATATATCCAGACCAGTATACCTTCATAGCTTTGTAATCTGCAAAAAGGCTACTTGTATTTAATTAGTAAACAAACATCAGTGTCAGAATCTGGTGATCGCATGTAACGTTTATTTTTTCTGACATGTCTTTATTACGCATCACCACACACAAAGCCTTGGTGTTCACTCTCCGCAGCCCACACTACAGCAACTCTCCTTGCAAAAGCTGGTCTTTGCCAGTGGCTCCATCTCTCTGTGTCACTACACTCTAAGGACATAAAGGTTATCAGTGTGCAACTTTGCAACTTTGCGACTTTCCAAAAAGTCAAATCCAAAGATTTACATCTGCATGTCCTATCTGAACACTTGTACTCGCATCTTTTACTATCACAAACCAGTAGTATGTAGCTTTGCTTACTGGTGGTTCCAAAGGGCTACAAATAGTAGTTGCCATACTCTCAAGTCACTTGCACAGGTCCTGTGTATGCCATCCGTCTCAGATGGGGTGAGGATGCATTAAAATCTTCTTTAATAAACCACACTGCCTTGACAAAGGACTCAAAAAATGTGCAAATAGCAATTTCACAATTTCCATATATTACACACTCATATTGCTGTAGTGAAGATGCATAAATCTGGCATTAAATCAGGTCATGAATTGGATACTTTCAAGAACTAAAGCACCAGCTCAGAATTTAATAGTTACAATGTTAAACTTCATGCTTCATCAAGTCAATTATTATTTCCCCCTTGCTAAAAACAACTTCGTCCCATCTTTACTTATTTCCAAGTTTCCAACTAAACCTGCTGTTTCACCAGCCATGAACAAGAATCAGATTTAGTCTAACTCACTTTAAGAATGCCTCTCCCCCTTCCCCTCATATTCGTCTCAAACGTAAGAGCTCCACTGATCTGAAATGTAAAAAGCAGTTATTGCTCTTCCATTGTCTGTGCATCACCGGGGAATTTTCAAGTCACAAATAACAAAATACACAAACAGATTTGAGCCCTTTGAGAGTCCATCGAGAGTGAGCATTAAGGTTATGCTAATTACATTAAGCCAAGCCTTCTGTTCAGATTGTATTATTCTTGTCTCTCTATTGTTTACAGCTGCTCTTTGCATTCACCGCCATAGCATTATTAAGGTTTGGCCAGTTTAATTTGCACATGGAGAAAAGGAGAATGAATTTTAATCTAAGTCTGACTTTTGTGCAGTTTTATTTATATAAAATGAAATGCTGAATATGTTCATCCCCCTGTGTTTCAGCTTATGCTGTTGTATTTCCTGTTTTCTTCCCCTTTTTTTTGTCAGTGGTGCAGAAGTGGCTGCAGGGGATTAGCCCTATACAATCATGTTAACTGGGAGTCTGCTGCCACCCATGTCTGCTCCTGAAACCTTGATCTGAACGGATATGCCATGTTAAAGTGGTTGCATTGGACAGACATAGTTGGAGCCTGAGGACAGCATTTCTCTCATTTCTGTTGCAACTCATTTTCTCTTCCTGAACTCTGACTACCAGGAATGTGCAAAAGAAAGCATCTAGTTTCAACAATGACACTTAAGATGGTTTCTACTTGTAGGCCTATTGGGTAGGTTTCGCCAAATAATGTTGCAAAACCAAAACATGACAAAAAACATGAAATATTTACTGTAAGTCATAACCTGTGAAAATATCAAGAATCTAGCAGATAACCTCATTCACTTTTAGGGCTGACAACTGCAGACAAGAGAGTAATATTAATATTTAAAATTTAATGTAAAGCTAAGGCAATCATCACCTTTGGTTAACAGTTACTGGGTTAATAGTTACTCTGACTTGGTGCTACATAAATAAAAGTGAACTGAAGCTAGCTGAATTAAAAATCCAGCTAGCTTAATTTAGCTCAAAGATTAGACAAAGTTAACCTGGCTATATTCAAAGGAAGCTAGCTGTTTTACACTTTTGGTAGTTGGACACCACACCCTCTTGGCCTCAGGATTAAATGCACTCATAAAAAGCATACATGCTAGCTAACCAAGCTAGCTAGCAAGAATGGTCACTTCTCCCAAAAATCGAGCCACATCTTATATCCTATCTAACAAATCAAATTTTCCAATGGAATAATATGTGATACCATGTTAAAATTTGAATAATACCCCAAAAATGGCTACAGCCCAAATGCTAAACTTAAAGCTTCAGGCTATGTCCTCTAGCCATGATGACCCATTATGCTGAGCTAACTGGGTGCTTTGGAAAATTTTGACTAAATAATGAAAACTGCATACATCTGGTATGAATATTTAATTTATTTAGATTGAGCATATTCTTTATGCTACAGTCACACTAGAGTAAACCATGGTTGGAGACTGCGGAACAAAGAAAATTGTTGCAACCATGTGCTGTAGCTGCCATCGTCAGTGTTTTTAGTCCATCAAAAATGTTGTGTTGGCAACATGCTATTTGTTTATGATAATAAAGCAATTAACTGTTTTGTTTGTTTGTTTGTTTTTTAATTGCAAATCTTTAGCTGTTTACATAGACAGAAATTCATATTATAAAGAAATTTACATTTAAAACTATTCCATTCAGAGTCCACTAAGAACCCCAGAGATTTTAAAACAGAAATCCAGAAAATCTGTTTGAGAGCTATTACAGACAGTCTGAGTCCAACGACAAATGTTTGGAGACAGGTTGCCTCCCACAAGGTGCAATCATCTTGCAATCGACAGTGGCCATTCTCAACGTCTACCCAACCAGCAGGTCTCCACAGCTTCTACTTACAATCTAAACAATCAGTGCAAACACTACCAAGGAAGTAACCAAGGAAGTATGTATGAGTCATTAGAATCACCAGTTTTGGGTTAGTTTGATCCTATAATGTAAAGATAAAGAACCTTATTATTACTATTCTATAGTAGCTATTCGATTTTTAAGGCAACAAAAAAGTGTAATTTGAACAATATAATGTTGTCAGTTGGCATCTTTTTTGGCATCTACAATCTGTAATTACCACAGCTTTATTTTCACATTTTGACAATTTTTTTTATGTCAAAATTTAGTCAACTTAGCCTAAAATACACAAATTGAATCTTTTGATTACTGAAGGCATGTTCAATATAGATAAGCAATCTTTTGCCTTAATACTGGATTTAATTTGATGTAAAGTTTGGTTGGAAGTCAAATTATTTGCTTCTGAGGACTTGGCGGTCATAATGTATATTTTGTTTCATGAAAAGAGAAAGGAGGTGGAAAACATCAACGCTAGCAATAATAACCCCTTTCCTTGATGACACATCTTTAAATTTCTGCTGCCCAGTGTTTAATTAAATCTCATACCGTTTTTATAAAACACTGCTCTTTCAGAAAATTCACAGCTGAATGTAACAAAAAAGGAAACTCCAATCTATGTAGAATTAAATGAGAACTCATGAGTTGAATAAGTAATGGGAGTGTGTGTGTTTCTGTGTGATCAGACAATGGAAAAATCTGGAAAACTGTACTCACAGAAAAGCATATGTGGGTTATATCCCTCATGTCTGCTGCAAACCTCACACTGCAGACCTCCATCTTACTGTATGCCTGTAAGACCTAATCCATCTGGGTGTTGCATGTTGCATAAGGTGTATGATGCAGCATTGTTTCTCATTAGTATCCAGTGTGTTAAGATGCCAACTGACAGCAGTCCTGGGGGATAGCTTTGTGCTGCTCCCTTATTTATGGGTCCAGTGCAACTCAGGAACGTCTCATCCTACATGCTCTCCACATCCCCCATCTTTATACATTAAGCTCAACCTCAGGAGCACCTCTAGCAATGCAGAGGTTGGATATATTTGTCTACCCACTGAAAAAGGCGACAGTGAGGTCGGGGAAGGTTTTCAGTTTTATGTAAATTAAATTCAGCACATGTAAAAACATTTGCATTTGTCTTAAAATAACAGCAGATCCACACGCAAATTTTGCTTATGCAGACTTGAGGATTTCACAGTAGGTTTTATCAGAACTCTTTAGTTTCTGCGAAGTGATGGGTCAGTTCTGCTGCTGCTGATTGCTGTTCAGCTGGATGCTTGCATATGATTGGTGCTCCTGAAAGGGTACAGAGGGTTGTAAGCCTCATGTAGAGGGTGAGGCTGATTTATTTCTGATTGCCACGTGAACTTCCTCCTGGACCAAATGATGCCCTTGTACTAGTCAGCTGGCCTTAACAACCACTATTCCTGTCATTTCTCTGCCATTACTCACTTTTCTAAAACATCCCAGTGTTCCTTCGGCTGTTATAGCAGCTACACAACAGACAGGTGATTATACACACTTCATGTCAGCCTAAGGCCTGTGGTATGGTAATTCCAGCTGTCATAGTTTGCTTGTTCTACACTGCAAGCAACAGATCATGCTACCAATTATAAGTGTGATGGCCTGCCAGGCTCTTCTAACAATGATATTTCGTCTAAGAACCAATTAAATAATATTTCACTTAAAATGTGAACCTTAACATTAACATTATGATAGCCGTTTGAAAGTACCATCATCACAGGGTTATGCAGTTATTATATTAGTCCACATGTAAAAAACATCAAGGTATAAGCCAGACTTGGCACATTGTGTTAATGCAAACTGTTAAACTTACATATTACCTCACATCTAAAATACACAGATGTATTTACATATATTCCCTCACCTACTCATGCCAGTAATCATAACTTTCTCTTGGACATTCACTTTATTCCCCCAAGCCCAAGGTTTGACACAGACAAGCATTTAATTCCAGTTTTGGACTGATAACTGTCCATGGTTTGTCAAGGCAGCTCGATCATTTTGATGTGGTGTGACTGGTTGTCCTGATGCTCCTTGTTGGGAGCAGGCACAGTCCATTTACACCGCTGATGTTACATTGAGGAGCTCTAAGGATACTGCCAGTGCTGCTTGCTGGCTCTCTAGTAGATGACTGTGCTTGCTCTGAAATCTGCTCAATTTAAAGACTGTCAGAGGGTCATCCACTCGTTCTCTCTCCTAGGACCAGTGCAAGATAAATGCCACAAAGTGCATCCATCCATCAATCCATTCATTTTCTTAAGCGCTTGTACAATACAGGGTCCTGGGGGGAGGGGAGCCTATCTTAGCTGTTATAGAGCAAAAGGCAGGGTACATCATAGCCAGGTCACCAGTATATCCCAGGGTAGCTATTCATGCTCACATTCACACCTACGGCCAATTACCAGTTAGTCTAACATGCATGTCTTTGGGTGTGGGAGGAAACCAGGAAGGAACTCCACACAGAAAGTCCCCAGTCAGCTGGTGGGTTCAGACCCTCAGCCTTCTCGATGTGCAGCAACAACGCTAATCACTGCACCACTGTGCCACCCAGTTATAAATATAACATGTGAAAAGGACAATCCCATAATGTTAGCATGACTAAATGTAATTTAGCCAGCATGCAATCAGGCACCATTACCGTTTCAGTATCCTTACATAGCATGTGTCTTTATTGTGACAGCCACGTGACAACGGATAAGCATTCGGGATGTTGAGTCTATTCTTTGCAGACTCCTCCTGTGTGTTGCCGAAGGCCCTGTGTCTGCATCTGACAGGGAGGTCCTAAGTTTATGTGGCGTGGCACCGGGGTAGACACACACCACTACTCCAAAGCCCCAGGTTCACGCATGAACATCACACACAGCCCTCATCCTGCCTCCCTCACTGATGGCCTCCTGGCTTGCCAAAGAGAGGGGCTGTCCTGCTTTTCTAGCCTCATTGGTTCTGGAGGGTCTCCATCAATTAAATCTGATAGACTTTCAACTCCAGTGAACCCAGCACACGAGCAATTCAGGAAAGCAGGAGGGCAACTCCAACTTGAGAAACTAACCAAACACTCTTTCACGTGAATGCAGAGAGACATGTCATCGCCAGTGAGAAGACAGCAACAACTGGCAGAAGAAGGGACTACATTTGGCCTCGCAAAGTAAATCAGAAGCTACAAATGCAAAGCTTCCTCTGTGCTCGCAAATAGTATGAATTGTTATTTAGTATGCTGACAGCTATTTTTTCAAATGAACTGCACTGCCTGGGGGCAAGACAAGTTGGTATTCAGTTCACAGAGTCTCAGATCAAAGGGAATGCACAGATCATGTTTGCTTCTTTTTCACCTATTTGCTCCTGTGTCGTGTTTCTCAGCGTGTGTGTGTTTGCAATAATCGGCTGCCAGATAAAAGTGGCATGTTTGATTTGTGTTAACGGAGTTAGGAAGTCATGTTTATGAAAAATTGTTCTACCTCGCAAGTGTTACAATTCAGTGTAGATACTTACAACTATTTATCTAGTTAGTTTACTTAAAAACGGATGATTTTTTAAGTAAAGTTGTCTAATATCTTAAAGCAATTAAGATTATTAGATGTTTAGTAATCAGTTACAACTATCAATTATTCCAGTGGAATAATATGTGGTGCCATGTTAAAATTTGATTAATACCATAAAGTAAGCATATTATATCTGCTCATGTTGACAGTCTTTAATTTTTTCTTTATAGTTTTAATCTGCACTTTACTGACATCTAGTGGTGACATTTTACAGATTATATTCTGCTTTCTTGCTCCTCCCAAATCAGGCGCGTAATTCTAATTATGGTGGCGGCTGTAGGACAAACAACACTGCAGTGACTGTATAGGACCACAGGTGTCACTATGCCTGGTGTCCACATCTTATTACCCTGGAGGAGGTTGTAAAACTTTATGAAAGGAGTACAATTCAGTGAAGCTAATTTCACTGAAGTGAGTTTTTTAAGGTATTCTAAGCTTTCCTGTTGATAAGAGGCCACTGTCGGACGTTGTTGGACTTGGATAATATTCTCACTTTGTATGAGAGTTCATTCACTAAGCATCAAACTGTTTATCAGAGTAAAACAGTGATTTTGGAGACACTGAAGTCTAACATTAGGTGGAATAATATTATTTATTGCTGTTTAGCCAACTTTTTGTCAGCTGTCAAGTGAGAGGATCATATGTCTATGTATGATGAAAACATACATGTACGAATTTTACATGGTCATGTATACCTTGAAAGAGCAGCGGCCAGTCTCTAAACACATAGTTAAAACGGGACTAGGCAGAACGACTTAATTTAAGTTAATTTAACTTAAGTTAATCTTGGCCACTATATCCGAGATGGAAGTACAAAGTGGTGCCTGCTTAGATATGTATGTTTTATGGATTAATTCAAAGTTTATGAGAATGCATCAGTTTGTTTAAAGCTGTAATTACACCCTGATCCATGGATATTTATGAGTACGCATATTTTTCTGTTAAACAACCTCAAAATTACTTATTGTACCTTTAAGCTATTACAGCAATGAATTCATTTTCTAATAAATAGTTAAATAAGACATCCAGCAATTAATGTGTTTACCTTATCCCTGCAAATATGCAAAAATTACAATACCAATAATACATTTAAAAGAAAAGAAAAAAAGGATTGTCAGTGAACCCAAGTCTGTGATATCTTATTTTTCTGAGCTGCCATAAAGCTCCACTGTTTAAAAACACACAAATGAACTGCACTGCTAAACTGGCTGACATGTTCTTTCATTATCATGAATATGCACACAGTGGTTTACTGTGAGTCACATATATCATCCTGATGCTGTAAATACCCTCTAGTGCATCCCATGTATATTAATCTGCAGCTGAAAATTATGGTGCCCAAAAGAGCTCAACGCACTGCAACTGAGAAAAACAAAAAAAACAAGCAACCATGCAAATGGGGAAGTTACAAGCCTGAATTGAGCACCTTTTGTTCATTTTTGTGTGATTTATTTATTTTTATTTTTTTAAACGATTTAAAGTGCTAGCCTTGCAACCTGTTAGGGATCTGAACTGAATAAATGGAAGAAAATGAATGGATGGTCTTTTTTATGCTATAAGCTGGAGAGCATTGAGCACTTATCCCCAAATTAGCATCTATCACTTGAATTAAAAGTTAAGATAATGTTGCCTTTCTTTCTTTCTTCCTTCCTTCCTGACAGTTCTGAGAGACCCTGTTGAAACTGAAACATAGAACATCATGTCATAGAACAATATTGGTCTATATTTTAAGATGCATGAAAGATTAACAATTTAGTAGGTGGAAGTAGTCTAATCATAGAAACAACAATAATAGCAATGGCAACAAATGAGATCATGGTGGAGATACAGCAGTATTTCATTAGTTTTTGTTGCTCAGGCTTTTTAGCTAAGAAAAGTAAAGTGAGTGAACAGAACAATAGAAATGAATGCACATTGAAATCCAACAGAGCTGACATAAAGAACGCATTTGTAAAAATTTGACTTTTCTTAGAAGCCAATGTGAGTTTGAAATTATGGAAATACTGACACGCAAATTGGTGTTAATGAACCATAAACTCATGCCACTTTATTTATGCTTGACTGGGCCCTAAAAATCTAAATATATGCATGTTTCTGCAGTTCCATGCATGACTCTTTTCGTGCTTCTTTAGATATTATCACTGTATTAATGAACGCTCTGTGGTTCTGTATGGAGCTTAACCTGTATTTGGTTCAACAGTTGGGAATATCTTCACTGACGTAGTGAGGAGACATGATGGGTTATTCATGTGTAAACAAACATGGCATGTTTGCCCAGGGGCAATCGTTTGGAAGAAATGTCATTCTGAATTCCGGCGACTGCAGATGACACATGCATTCTCCTGGCAGTGGCAGACCACAGCTACGTTTTAGTGCACATATATTTAGAGTGATCCCTGTCATTCGGAGCTGCATGTGGGAGAGTGAAGAAAGTGGTTGCTCTGCCAGAAACGAGTGAGGCAGGAGGCTAAACCAGGTGCTTACCAACATCCCACCAAAGCCATTTCTTGACTGTTTTGATTCACATGAAGAGGCCTGTTTGCCCCCGGTGAGCTGAGGCAGGAGAGAAGAGAGCTAGTTCAAGGCGATCAAAGAGCCATCGATCGGGTTTGATGCCGGTGGAGCCCAGCGGAGCAGAGCCTCCTCCTTCTCAAACCCTTCTAAAAGGCTGAAGATGAAGCCACAGTTCTCCTGAGCAGTTTTTTTGTACGTTTACTTGGTTTTATTCCATTTCCCATGTTAAGCTTTCATGCCTCACATGTCCCCGAAATGTTTTGACTGCACCTTTTGTATTAATTAATTCTGAGCCTTAATATGCTCCTTTTGTAGCAGTTGTGGTTAAAGAAGTAGAGAGTGGAAGCAGATTTGGGGGTTTAACCCTTTATTTTACAAGGATCCTTATAAAATAGACTCCATTACCTAAACCTGGCAGGTTTTAGCAACACCTTCCTCCATTTAACTGCATCTCAGTAAGTCCTTAACTTCACATCAGCTTTTGTTGCCACTTGTATGAAACTTGTTCCTCCACTCATTCCTCCACTTTTCACAGCCTGTCCAAACTGATTGACTGCTGAAGCCTCTCTTGGGAAACTTAAATTGTCGTTCTGCAGCTTTTGAACCATAGCAACTCTACAGCGAAAAGAGGCAGGCTTTCTTTCGCAGGTATGAATCCGTCTATGCTGCTTGTTTCGTGCTCACATGCACATCCTGCATTTGGCACTAATCTTGGCCCATGATAGGGGTTGAAAGAAATTATTCATTATTTCCTAAATCTTCTCAGTGAATTATTGGGAAGTGGGATCTTATTTAATTTTTCTCACATTTACACTTTTCTGTTTTTTGACAGGCTATAAATAATTATATCCTATGTTCAAATCATCAAACTGTTTTTTCCTCTATTTTTGATACAGAACAAACTTCACAGCATGTTTTGACTGTGTTTTGATTTATTCATTTCTTTAAGAAATCAGTGCAAATTTGAGCTGGAAAGTTTTCAAAGAAGTGACCTCAGAGCTTCTTCAAATAATTGTATTAACATTTATACAATTGTTCTCTGTGTGGATTTTTTCCTGCATTGTGTCAACCTTATTGTTTATCTTCTGATCTGAATTATGTCTGCCTTATTCAATATGACATCCTAATAGCACTAAAAGTTATCCTGTATCTACTGATAACACTGTTTTCTATCATATAGCCCCTTATGATGCTCATCTGACGTTTGGCCAGTGATCTGCTTTTTGCATTCTTTGATAAAGATTAAATGTAGGGATGATATAGTGTGACAGGAAAACACAGCCTCTCATAGTTCAGTACACTTCAAATGGAAAGATATGTTAACAAAGACAGAAGCAGATCTCTTATGAAAAGAGCTCATCTTACTCCCGTGAGCATATATTCAGTCTCTCTGTTTTCAGAACAGTCCTATGTATAAAGCACCAATAAAGCTGACAAAATAATAATACAGTTATCCAAAAAAAAATTAATGACGTATTCATTAAACTGTTGCTTAGGCGAAATTCTGTTTAATTAGGTGAGTCACAGCAGACAGATCTTAATGGACCTTCCCCACCCCACTTCAACCCAAACTCCAACTCTGTTTTGTTTCAAAGGTGATCTGTACTTCAGTGGCTATGAAAACCAGCTTGATGGGAAAGTTTGGATTTTTACTCAGAATTTGAATGTTTTAGAACTCAAATAAACTTCATAAAATGTTAGTTAGATCAAATATTTTGTGTGTAAAGGGCACGCTGACCAAACTTTAAGCACCCACGAAAGTAGCTGGGCCTTTTGTCAGATTTTATAAAAGCAGCTGAGAAAGCTGTTCAGAAAATGGTTCTAAGACCTTCACATGTACATGTGTACCTTTGTGATATTAAATGTTAGGATGCTTTGACATTTTGTAGTCTTTTAAAAAACTTGGATGGTTTAAGTAGCTATACTTGTCCTGTAGATGTAAAGCAGGAGCCCCCATCTTTAAATTTTTGGGGGAGGTTGAAGTTGAAATCTCAGATTTTGATGTTCAGAATCTTTTTTTAATATTTCTTTTTTTTTTTTTGTAGCAACTTAATATGAAGTTAACATAGTAAAAAAGACACTTCACTAAAGATTACAGAGAGTAATGCAACAAATCAAATGAATTGTTCAATGTTTAAGAATTTCATGTGTCTAAAATCAATTACTAATCTCTGTCATGAACACTTGATAGTTCCTTCAGTAATTAACAGCATTTTGCACAGTTAGTGATCACCATTTTTTTTGGTCATCATTAATAGTTATATAATGTTCAGCTCTAATTTTCATATTAAGTGTTGTGTATTAAATTAGGCACTTGTCAAATACACTTTTACATTAAGATTTTAGATAAATATTTTATGGACGTGTCATTAACCATCACAATGACAGCCCAAAATGCTAGGCTAAATTGTGAATTAAAAAAATGTTGACTCTAATTGTCTTCTGATGCAAACTGTGGATAAGCTTCTTATGACAGTCAGTGCAGAGCAGTACGCTTGGTTAAGCCAAGCGCTCCACCTGTTTTGTTTGGCATATATCCTTTTCAGCACTACACAGTTACACGTTGCTGCATGTGGGTAAATGGAGATTGGACAGGATTCGCATTTATGTATGTGGGGCTTAGAAAGACATTCCACAATATTCTTTGCTACGTTTCATTGCAAAATATCCATTACTGTGTGGATGTGAATCTGTGCCCTGACAGATATGAATGGCAACAGTTACACAAAACACTTCAAAAGTGCACTGTCACTGTTTGCCATTTGGTAGGAGTTCAAGTTTGGGATTTTGTGGTGTGCTAAGTTGGTGGATGGGTGGGTTGGATTTTGGAAGCAGATGACAAGAAAGGAAGTCTGAGAGCTTCCTACCAGCAGAACCCCCCCCCCCCCCCCCCCCCCCCCCCCAGCTAACACCAGGGCTTCCAGTGCCTTAAACAAAGTCCATTCTGGACACGACTGATCATATAAACTCCAAATCTCCAAAATCAAATTGTTTAACTTAACTTTAAGATACCCGATGGCCTGATGCACTAGAAAAAGTGACACAATTCCTAAGAAACATATCGATGAGGCACATATGCATGTTTTTTTTATTTTTATTATTATTATTTTTATGTTTAATATATTTGTCACCTAGCTTGATGAAACAGCTGATGGCGGGAAGTTTAGCGTTTGTTTCATCTTCAAATGTCATGTATTAATTTTGCATGACCAAGCAAGTTGTAAAAACAAACTGTGTGCACACATAGAATTGTATTTAAATAGGAACAAGAACCAGGAACATCTTTTTTTCTTCATAATATAGATACAAAGCGCATAATGAAATGCAGCGGTAGGAAAAGCGATGGGGAAAACGCATGCACATGGGGGAAAACATGTGCACGCTTGCACACCTCATTGCTATTCCGCAGCGTGCCATGAATAAAAGAATTTGCTTTGACAAATACAATGAATGTGAATGAATGAAATAGTTGAAGACACTAAGCCATAAACATATCCATGTTTCTCACGTTCCTATCAAAGAAGAAATCCCTTGTTACTGTAAAAATTTAAATCTACGCTTCATGGCAGGAATGCCTCAGCCCATTGCATCAAGCATCTATTCAGTTTGAGACACAAAGACAGGAGCAGTGGGATGTTGTCAAAACGCCACATAAGCTCTTAGAGAACATACAGAGCATGGGGTAACAGTGTTAGTTCAGAAAACACTCACGGAAGCAGTTTTTTGATACATTTTCTTAGTGCTGACAAATGACCAGTCATGGCACAAGAGCATGTCAGACACTATAAAACAAGCCCAGTAACTGCACTCGCAGCCTTCATGCAATGAGCTCGTGGTGTTTGTTTATTCGTTGTTCTGATGTTTCATTAATGCAAGTGATGAAAATATAAATGATGTAAAGCTGTGAAAGGAAAGAAAAATTCCTTAGAGCTCAAACAAAAGGGAAGAGGGATTTTTTTTTTTCCACTGAAAGGCAAACAGCGCAGCGCTGTTAGACTTTACACCGCTGTTCAAATAAGATTTATTATTTATTGCTCCTGTAATCTCAAAGCGCAATCCAAAATGAAAAAGAAAGCGCATTTGTGACCAGTGTCACTTCACTTGCATATCTTATTCATTAAATAGCTTTTTGTTTTGCTCATCAGTGAGAAGACAGTGGGTCATTTGGGCTTTTAATTCACAAAACCTTTTGTAATGCTCGGTGCTTATGAGAATAAAGCATGTGCTCTTTATACCATACACAACCCTACAATAAATGCCCTGCACAGTGTTTCCTCAAGCACCACTCACATGATTTTATATGACAGCGCACATATTTTCCAGTTTTCTATGCTGTATAAAGTGAAAGCAAACAGAACATATGATTCGCAAATTACATGTATTTGTAGCTTTAGTGCAATTTTCTTTAACCATATTTATTCACTGAGTTTCCAGCAAAGTCCAGACTTGGTCAAAAAGAGAGAGCGATCACACAGAATTGGAATTATTTAAACAATAACAATAAAACATCTGTTGTATGTAGGTCAGTTACTGGTGTGTTGATGGATGTAAGTGAAGTGTGAGCAGATATCAAAGGAAAAAGCTAAACCAAGAGTTATATGGTGAGGGTGACAGAGAGCAAGACAGAAAGAGGAGTTGGCATAAATAACCTGATAAAGAGCATTGGTTAACATTGCCGATCCCTACCTGCAGGAAAGAGTGGAGACAACAGGAAGAGCACTGACCCTGTCAGAGGCTTTTAACAAGCCTAGCTCAGTCTCTATCCTGTGTTTTGGGCATCTGCATTACATTTATGGTATATCTGTCCTGCAGGTGTTGTGGATATCCTACATGCTTAGTGAGACAAATGAGTGCATTGCCAAGTTGCAGCTCACTCTGTGTGTACAGGATTGCCCTGCAGTTGCTTTGATGTCACTGACACATGGCTCTGTTCAGCTGTGATTAAATTAGCATATCAGAAACTTTCCTTAGGGTCTTGGAGAGCTCAATAAATCTTTTCTGGGTGTATTTAACAATTCTGTTATTGATTCTGGGCTTTACTGACTGCAATTGCACAAGTAGATAAACTGAGTAAAGCCAGACTGCTCCTTATTACTAATTATACCTTTTTGGCTAATACTTGCATACATGGAAGACTTTATATAACTAAAATATATCCGAGTCTACTCTATTCTTGTGCCAAATAAGACGTTATTTAAAATGTTGAAAATCAGGACGCTTTTGGGTAAATTAAAGACATTATGGATTTCTCCTATATCTTTGTTTTTTTACTGTTGTTGGTTAAATACTTTAGCAGCTTTGGACTTTCGACACATCGAGAAACCTTCACTCAGATGAGATTTGCAGGTAAAGTACAATGCATCAGCCAGTGGTGTTTAACAAGGATGCAGAACAATAAACCAGCACCAGTTTTGTTTCATGCTTGTTTTTTTATACTGGTTTTACTGCTTGTTTCATTAATTTATTAATGTAGCCTAACTGCCTGGTGTTGCAGTCCAGATTTATCACAATAACAGATGCACTTGGGGATCTGCGGGTCATGGTGGAGAGCCTAAACCACCGCAATGCCTAAACCACTTGTCAACATCTTCACGGTTAATGCCTGCAGTTCTTGCTGCAGAGAGGGTTTCGGGAGTCTTCACTCTGAGGTCAGAGTTTCTGTTCATAAATTTTTTAACCGGTAGAACCCAGCTGCTCCTTTCACATCAAAAAACATTCATTTGGTATTAATATATAATTAAATGACAGCTTCTGGATTTTTTTCTTTTATTCTGGAGGGGGTGGGGGATTAAAAGAAAGCCTCTTTGAATATGCCAGAAAATAAGTATGCCACATTGCTTATGCCGAGTTATCTCACACCTGTGAAACAAATTGTTTCATGTAAAGGTCATTTGTAGAGACATTCTAATAAAATGTTTGGCTGCAAGCCCAAGATTAAAAAAAAACCATTTGTCTTGGTCCCATTATGACAGATGTACCAAATTACCTGTCTTCACCTTTGTGTATTGGAATCTTGTATGTACATATTTATATATAGGTACGGGGTAGGCTCATATGCATGTATGATTAAAATAATCAATTTTACTGAGATTTTATGGTATTTAAACACTTATGCAAACAGTACAATATGATGGATGATATCAAGCGGTAGTCCCCAAGTGGGGACTATGCTAAATAACTAAATGCTACTAGTCTGGCCTTGACTAAGGTGTACAAACACTTGAATAATCTAGCTTCCACTGGCATCACTAGTGGATGTTACACTAGTCATGTAATGATATTTCTGACAAAGTTGACTGCAGCTATCAGAACACCGACAGTCGACCTGGTAGACTTGCCTTGTTTGTATTAACACAAGATAACAAGCCACCTGGTTAAAGGTCTTAGGCATCGTTAAACGTGTCTGGCATTTCTAAAGTAATTTTTAACCTACAGTTTTATATTGTTTTTGTCAGGTTATTTATTACATAATGGTATGAATGATGGTTGGGGGGTGGCTGTGAATCTTTGACCAGAGCCCCAATAGACTCTAGAATCACCACTGGTGGAAACCTTAGGAGAATAATTATGTGTCTATTAAAAACTAAATAAATAAAAAGTAGAGGAACTGGGGAGAAAATTCTTAAATGTTAAAATATTTCACAATACCAGATTTGGCCTTGAAGAACTTGTCAGAATTAAACAGCAATTTATCTTCGACAAGCTGCTTTCATGTCAGCATCACCTCTGTTATCATCCAGTAATTTAATTCTGCTTATCTGTCTGTTTTGGTTGCATTTAGATCCTCTGTTGAATAGCAAGATAAAACTTTAAAGACGGGGATGTTTTTGTCTTGTGTTACATCCTCTGGAGTCGCTTTGCATTCCTCTGACATCAGCAGGCTATTATAAAGAAATGAAACTCCTCGGTCACAGAGTATAGTTGACAGAGTGAGACCAGCTCCCTTCATCTTTCAGCGTCAAATTGATTTCAGTTATTAATTTCTGACTATTTAGCCGTCAAACAAATTAGTGTTACTTAGTAAAAGGTAATGTGTCCGTGTGTCTTATTAATCTTCCCCCACTCATTTTGTCTGATGCCCTTTCATTAAACAAAAATAAAAAATGATCATAAGAGCTTTAAATATATAAACATAACATCATTTAATTTACTAAATTAACAATAAATAGATAATAAATATATGATATGTAAATAATATATTTACAACTCCATTCAAATCTGCAATACTGCAGAGGCTGAAATTTCTGGTACTATTTTTTTCTTGTTTAACCTGCAATCGTGTCTGTGTGTACACTCCAGCCATTTTCTGTATGGCTGTAGCTTGCTATTCAAAGATGGAAGAAAAAGCAAATTGTGCACGTGCAAGCTGGAAAGATGTTGTTTTGTATGCCCTGTTCACCAAAGTATTTTTCAGCTATAAGATGCAATCTGCTTCCCTTTCAACAAGTGCAAAGACGACTTGTTCATTGGCTGAGGACATGCGGAGGGCACCGTGCCACATGGCTTACAGTCGGCTACGTGAAGAGTGTCAGACCACTGTTACCAACCTTGGAGGAGGCAGCTGTCTCCCAGTCACTCAGGGAACAAAAGTTCCTTCCAGATGTTCTGGCGCTTCGAGCTCGGTCTGAATTATAAAATCTGAATATGAATAGGGAAATGAACTGTAAGCTGGTTAATTTCAATAATTGTCACTTGCAGTTTGAAGTATTTGCTTTCAGATCTAAATTGCTGCATAAAAAATAAAAACCTCTGTCAGCCACTCCACGTAAGCTCAATAAATTCATTTTTATGCACTTTAGATTCATGCTATGCTCACGCTGATCTCTATTTATTTTGATTAAAGTGTCACATCACATAGTATCATAATAGCAGACAGCATATTTAATACATTTTACAGCCACTACACACGTGCAGAGGACAGGATACCTGCAGTATGTGAACACTGAGACTAATTTAAGAAATGAAATTGGTCAAGTCAAAGGTAGATGATGAGATCAAATTTCATCAAAGGTGTCATCGTGGTCAAATAATTAAACAGAAGTTAAAGAACAGTACTTAGCCACTTAACTGATCTATGACTCATTCAAGCATAAAAAGGCACCTAACCAGTGTTATGTTCAAACATAACAGACAACTTAGCAAAGAACCAGTTTTAAATAGCATCTTTAGCCACTTTGTTACAAGCAGCATGCCTTAAAAACACATCATTTGTCTCGATGAATTGCTACATCTATTTTCTTTTACCTATCAAAATATAAAGACATGGCTTCAGACTTTTGCAAAGTCCTATGTACCTTAAACAAATTTTGCTCTTGGAGACCAATCTATTTTCTTTTTCTAAGCAAGGGGATGACAGCTATTAATATTAAATTGACATACGCTGCTGCGGTCTGTGGCGGGTTTCTTACTATTATTTTTTATTTACTTGCATTACTACTCTCCCCCCATAATGCCTTTGACAGCCTCCAGTATGGTCACAAACTACAGCACATGGCATCCAGCCATAGGTTAGCTGTGTGGGTTGGAGTTGTAAGAGAGATTGCACAAACACGCTATAACAGAGCAAGAGAGCAAGACTGTTTGCAGTAGGAAGTGCAACTGGGCTTGGAAATCAAGCAGAAAATGAAAAATAGTGTATAATTTACTGGTTTGGCTAATGAAGGAATCTTGTGAGACTCCTGAACATTTGAGCCAATTGTTTTGACAATTACATACATTCTTCTCTTTCATCCTCAAACAGATCATAGAGCACATTTATTTTCATATTCACTTCACACCCACTTTAAAATACACTCTGCAAACGTTTACCTACTTTGGCTCAAAAAAAATCTAGTGACCCACAACAAAACAGATCCATAAGCGGCAGTTTATGGTGCTCTACAGTAAATGTTATCAGGCAAGACCTGCACCTTTGGAGGATGCTACAGTTTCAGTGCATTATACATTAATCTGTATGTTTGTATAATGATGGGTGAATCATGAACTAAAAGTATCTGCCCAGCAGGTCATCTGTCAAGGTTCCTGACAGTACCAGCTGGCCCGTTCTGGCTGCCAGGGGCACAGGCAGGTTAGAGGGTGGGCCTCCCACAATCATGGTTCTCCTTTCTATATCAGGGGCTGGAAACACAGCCAAGCCTCAAGTTGTGGTGAGCCTTCCTCCAGAACAACAGCATAACGGATCCAAAAAAACAACAGAAGGAAAGGAGGAGCAGATTGCCCACGCAGCCATTCATGTCCAGCACATTATTGCAGGTTCTGAGTTCAAACTGGGTCAAGGATGAAATATCAGAATCACTGGGCATACAAGATCAAAGGTGTGCGCAAGTGTGCGTGTGTGTATATTAGCCAGTAATGGTATTTTGTGGGGAGTAAAAATGATAAAAGTGTGAGATGATAAAAAATAAATAAATCAAAGCCTCCTGGATATTACTCGCAGGCAGAAGATGAGCGCGTTTATGGGTTTTGTCTGATTGGTTATCTGTGGCTCTGCCCTTAACTATTTCCTGCTGTCAGCATGTGTGAGACAACAGGGCTATTTGCTGATATGTCAGTGTCAGTATTTATAACAGCTAAATTATGAAAAATTCTCATTTTTTCAAAAGTAAAGTTAAAAGATGTGAAAAACACCCTTCGACCCCTGTTTTATAGTATATATACTTGTTTGTTTACTCAGAGTTGCCATAGTTTATCTCATCTCCTTAATGTTTAGAAGGTTTTTCTCTGTTTCAGGATTATTACGGGTCCAAAATGGGCAAAAAGTGGTAAGCAGTCACGTGTCTGCAAAGCCTCTATAGCTCTGATTGCTAAGCACGAGATACAAAAATCACTGACACTGATATGTTTTCTTTTTCCTGCCGCATTTGGCTTGGCTTTCTTTTGTTTATGCTAAGCTAATCTACGAGCTCTTTTGTTGTTCACGCTGCTATTATGCCTCACATCAGTCTTGGAGGGCAATTTTAAACTATTAACTAAGTGTCTACGCTAACTCAAATTCAATAAATACATGTACGCACATTCATCAGTGTAGCAGGGCTTGCAGCGAATAAAATTACTTAAAGTGGATATGTGTGCACCGCAGAATCTATTCTGTTTTGCAGCAATACCAGAAAATATTCCTTTCCTCACTTCAGGAATTAAATCTCATTGTAGTCAGCCAGCCAAGCTAAAACCCCATAAAGTCAAAATTACATCTTAAAAGTAACAGCCACAGCCAAATCCTGCACCTTGAAGGAGGGTATGATTAAGCATGTCCAAAAGTAAGGCTCTAATTTTCCTACAAAATTACCCGCTGTGAGACACTTTCGGAAAGATTTAAGGCCTGGCAATTAACTTTGGTGATGTAACACAGTCTTCATTAGCTTTAGTATCGGAGGATTTTCTCAATAGATACTTTTAAGAAATGGAATAATCATGTCAAGCACTTTCTAAGTAAAATCAAGTGAAATGAGTGAAATCGGTGAGACGGTGAGGGAGGCTGGAGTTTATTTTGGCAGCATATCTGTGCATCCCACCGGCACCGAGGGTGAGAAGCCAAGCAGTTGGCAGTGAGGCTAGCCCAGGTAAAAACTGAGGTTGCATCATTAATTTATCCCAGTTTACATTGTGGCAGATAGTTCAAAACTTGCTTCTTTCTTTTTTTTCTTTTTTTTCTTTTTTTTTGGATCTCCTATATGTGTCTTTTCTCTTCCCTCTGGCCCTGACCAGCTTGGCCTTTTGGTCACTGGAGGCAGGTGGAGTAGCAGGTCAGAGTAAGAAGAGAAAGCGGCATAGATCCTGCCAGTCACAAAGGGCCCAGAAGACTGAGTGGCCAGGCCCTGCAGGACAAACTGGCAGATGGCTGCCTCAGGATAATGACCAGGTGACATCTGCAGAGTGAACAAGCCATCAGGCTAACAGACTCACCTTGACCCACCAGGGAAGCCAAGCTGGCCGTTCTCCTCCTCCTCCTCCTCCTGTAATTCCCTCAGGTTACACCCACAGCCCGAGAAGTATAACACAAGTTTATTGATTTACCAAGTTTCACAAGTCCCCCAAAAAAGAGGTGTGAGAATGTCCTGGAAAAAAAAAACATTAACAGATTTTACGTGGGTGTTTGAAGTGAATTTTCTTTTATTCTCTGGAGAGACTGGACTGTGAGTAAATTAGCCTCTGAATCACTTTTTTTCGCACTGTTATTCTAACCCAGAGTCCTTAAACACCAGATTATTGTCAGCTAAACCAGGCTACATGCAAAATAAAACTGCTGTTTTCCCCTCTATTTTGCTTACAGTGTTGCTACTGACAAGTGATTTTTTTAAAAGGCAAAGCTTGCCTTGTCTAAAGACGAAGACATTGACTACGTGATGCTGTGCACAAAGGTCATCTTTTGACAGCGCTGAGATCGCGAGAAGGTCAGATTCTCTGTGCCATTTAGAAAAGAGGCAGTGTGATACCAACCTGCCAATATAATTCCAGCACGTCTTTTTCATCTCAGCGTTAACACCATACATTGTTTACTGAATAGTTTACTGTGGCTGCATGACTGCTGGCAAACTGAGGTTTGGAATAAAGTTGGGAAAAACTTTTGAAGGGGCTGAAAAAGGAAGGCGCGTGCTCTTGAATGAAAATGAACTGAAAATAGCACCGCGGCTCCGACAGTTGTGTACACAGAGCAGGGGGGGGAAAAAACCTGGAAGACATAGTTTTTGTGTTTTCATATTCAAGTGACAGGAACTTTAGAAGAAAGCCAAAACATTTAAAAGCATTTGGAGAAGACGATGAATAACTTGTAAACACTACAAGACTCCGAGAGTGCCCTTTCGCAACAGCGAATACACCAAAATTAATAGGATAACAATTGTACATGATGACATGCGTTATGGAAATTCTTGACTCTCCACTTCTCATTTGGCAGAATAGAAATGTCAGTTTAGGATCAGATAGTGAGCCAGTTCATTTGCAGGGGTAGTAGATGGAAAGACTATGAGCATTAAGTGTAGTGGAGGAAAATGCTCTGCATACTAAATGCAATAATGACTTGATGCCTGTATCATTTGGAAAATGCATAACATTAAGTGTGGCTAGCGTTCTCTTAACTAAAGAGTAAGAAAGAGGAATGTCTGCGTATTACTTGAAGTAAATGGTAAATGGCCTGTATTTGTATAGCGCTTTACTAGTCCCTAAGGACCCCAAAGCACTTTACATATCCAGTCATCCACCCATTCACACACACATTCACACACTGGTGATGGCAAGCTACATTGTAACCACAGCCACCCTGGGGCACACTGACAGAGGCGAGTGGCCTCATGTGCTCAATATTACATACGGACGTTTTTTTAACCAAGGACCAAGTATGCAAACTTGCTGCTGAAATATAAATATCTATTACTTTTGGAGCCTTTTTTCAGGACCTTGTTATCTTATATAAGTGTAAAGCTACCGTTCCAAATCTTTGCATTAAATTGCTGCCTTTGCTTGTTTTCGCTTAGTTCACTTAGTTGCCTGAGCCAAGCCAGTAGACTGTAGTGAACTCATACATAATATGGAAGAAGCCATCATCTCTCACATATCTCAGCCAATTAAACCTATCTGCAGTCCAAATTGGTGCCAATGAAATCTTGTGACTGCATTCAAATGATGATGGATTGTGTGGCGTTTGCTTGAATCAATTACACAAGAGCCGGGTGAATATAAATGACTTGGTGAATGCAGCACGTACTGTACTTCGGCGGGGGATAAAGAACTGTGTTAGGAAAGCAATGTATTTATTTGCTCTGTAAATAGCTTATGTGGGTTGCTGTGGACTGTTAAAGTGATCTTTCCCAGATATGCTAATATAGAGGAATCAATAAAGTATACAGAATCTGCCATCCAGTATTTCACAAGTGTTATTTGCTTGGAGCCAACAAAGTTTTGTCAGCATGTGTGTTAAGAATATTTTAATAAATGCTGTTTAAAGTCATAGCTGTGATTCCTCTTGTTAAGCATATGCTCACTTACTAATACTGCTCTCATTGTACATTATTCCTAGCAGCTGATGTGCTGATATTGATCAAATAGCCATGTAATCTGTTTCTGCTCTCCATCCAGTCAGTCGAGAGCTCTGTTCCACACCTCTCCGTTTTTGTGCTGTTCCCTGTCAAACTCTGAAGAGACACCAAATGACTTTCACTCTCAAAGTCTTCCTAGCTTCACTAAGCTCTTCTAGCTTATGCGCACTGCTTAGGATGCATTTTCAAGCAGCTAACCCACTTTCTGCTCTTGCTTGTAGACAAAAGGGACACTTCTGGGGTTTCACTGACTTTTGTATTCAAGTGTGGCATTGCGAGACTCTTTCGAACAGCTTAAAGTCTCAGACAATGAAGTATTATAATGGTATTAACATAAAAATCCATGGTCACCTTTTGAGAATGGCCATGGTGCATAGGGTGTTTTAGTTATGATGGAGCCGCTTCTGGAGATTTCCGCCAGCCGGGGAGAAAGAAAAGCCCGTAAATACAAAATAGAACGTCAAAATAAAGAACAAAGCCCAAGTTTATATTCTCGTAAGGACTGGGTCAGTCCAGTAACACAAATATGCATCCTGTCATTATTGGTTTATACTGCATGCATTTCAATCCTGGGCTCTTTCCCTTTTCTCGTGTAGGATTTGATCCTCCGTCTCAGACAAATAAGCAAGGACCAGCTCTGTCAGTATCTGGATCCCATCCAGACCCATCCAAACAAAAATACTCTCTCATTACCTTCTCTGCAGGGAGGTGCAGAGCGGCACTCTGATCCACTGGCATGCTTAAATCCATCTCTTTCATGTGTCACTGACTTGTTGTTTTGCCTCTCCAGAATTTGAGTAGTAACCCCTTACAAGATTCCTTCAGCCTATTACACAGTGTTTTAGTTTGATGGAAGCACAACAGGTGAATGAGTGACAGGTGTGTCCATGCAGATTTGACAGAATTAGGAGAGTTTCCTCAATCATCAGCTTTAGGGTAAATATCAAGAGTTCTGACGCTACAATCCTGACACTGGTAAACAGGCCTGCCAGTTTACTGAAGAGTCTTCAAACTGATAATTTGAACTGACAGTGTTTATCATCATTTAAAAATTCTCCACAAAATCCAAAGAAACGATATTGATTAATGAATACCACAATCAATACTAAACATACCACAGCTATCAGTATCTGTAAGGAAATCAGACTCTGAAAGGGAAGTGCTTTTAAAGCGTTAAATATATTGCATAAGCTGGCTGATAAATCAACTCTGCTCCCCTCTGTTTTAGGGGAGGAGCTTATAAAAACATGGTGAAACAGAGAGCAAAGCACATGAAAAATAAAACTGCCCAAACAGCAGGGGTGTAAGCTCTGTCTGGTCAAATCCTACCAAATTATCAACAGCAATTCTTAACTTAGTAAGGATTAAAACACTAAACTACACTACCAATAACTACCAATAACACAGGATAAATCCATGGTTTCTGGTAAAGAAAGACCAGACTCTCTGTAAAACAGTATAGTGTTTATCATTAATATTTATTTAGTGCTTTCTAAGTCAGAGCTAATTTAAAGAAGTCATCATGTTGGTTGCAGACTTACAGGTAGCAGTAGACATACCACAGCTATACGTCGTGACTTATGATCTAAAAACTGTCCCAACTTTCATATTAAAGGCTTGAGGCTTTGAGTGTGAACACATCAGAATTGGCATATTTCAATATATTTGGTGTAATAACTGTTTTATAAGAGTATCTGTCGGGCAACGCAGCTACACCGAGACCAAATTGGATGTGAAGTTTCTTCTATGATCCAAATGGAAAAAATTTTTATCGTGATGGGATTTGTGGAATTTATCGCTCGGGTCATAAGATGTGTCTGCATTTCCCTCAATCGTTCTCGTAACGTTGATAGCAGTTGATAGAAATCATCTAAACATGGACAGGTGCACGCTGGTCTGTAGACACATGTTGCTAGGAAACATCGTGTTACAGATGAGGACATGATTGTGTGTGACTTCATTTCACCATTTCAGTTAAGAAAAAAAGACTCCATAGACTTCGACACATGCCTTTGTTCAAGCTTCTATGGCAGCACTCGCTGCAGTAGTAACTTACAAAGAAATTCAACATGTGCGCTTTACGCAAATCAATACTGAATTTCATTAGGAAAATCAAGCAAATGTGCCAGTATTGATTTGATTCCTGACATATTCTATGTATATTTTTAGGTGACAGCTCAGGAGATATCTTAATCTTTGCTCGAGACCTTCAAATGCCAAGATTCATTTCTCTCTGCTCCCTTTGGAATGATGTTATTATGGTTCGAGAGATGACAGTTGTATCAATTATGCAAAAGGTGAGGGTGTAAGGAAGGGATCTATGCAAATCATGTTCACCCCACAGACGACAGTGAAATAAATGAAAATGCTCATTTCAAAGTGGGGAGTTCAGCTAAGTTCCCATCAGTCAGGCTCCTGCAAAGTCTGTTAGTGTTGACTATCAAGGAAGAAATGGTGAAGAAGACTCTCTATATGTATCTATGAAGGCAGGCTCATAAATATTTCCATACGGATACTGTATGGACACAGGAGGCTTATACTCATATACAGTTGAGAGTATAAGCTCTATATATACAAGCAGAGGAAAGTGGTTTCAGAAGCTGGATGATCCACTGGCATGTTTTTCTTGCGTGTATCCTTCCCTGTTCCTCTATATCCTAATCCTCTCCCTCTTTGTCTGGAAATCTCTGTTATAATCTGGTCCCTTTCTCCTGGCTCACACACTGCGCATTCTCACATCAACAGCTCCACCAACAGGTGAAAACATGCCAGTCTCAAATGAACACTGTCCAAGTCGATGTGCATTTACAGGCAGACTCTGAATTGCAGCAGCCACACATTTTCAGGGTCTATGTTTTAAATTTCCTGTGAACTGTGACATTTTTTAGGGGCTGATCAAGTGGAGGAAGACTATTTATAGTCGTTCAACACGCAGCAATGCCGACTCAACAGCGTCAGGGGATTATGGGACAATGCACTTTGGGACAGAGCTGCTTCAGTCATTGCTTCCATAAGTGAACTGAAATGCTATATGCGGAAGGCTCGGTAAATGAGCTTCTCGACATTTGACTCTTCAGTGGGTATCTCCATACTGGCTTTCATCTTCAGTCCTGCATAGAGCCGCAATTAAAAATAATTGAGACCTTACAAACGCAAATTAAATTTCCCAAATCTTCCACCGGGAGGCAGCAGTGAGACAAAGTGAGTTTATCTTGTGGTGATCTGTGATCTCTCACAACACAGGCAAATTTGAAGGACAGGGTGACATATTTAAAATATTACTGCGCAACATGCGGATGCTTTTATTCTCAGCTTGTAAATGAGATGCACTGGGCATGTCCACATCATAACCTTGGAAATATATCTACGGTGCTGCAAAAAAGTATATTTGCTCCCTTCTTTTGCGCATTTGCCATACTTACATATATCGAACTATCAATCTAATATTAGACATTCCAAGTAAATACAAAGTGCAGTTTTTACGTAATGACCTACAAACCTACTGGCCTTATGTGGATGACCCCTTCTTACATCGTGAATTAACTGTAACCACATTTTTTTAGAAAGCTGATTTCACCTGCCACGCTGAAGCCTGATTACTGCCAGACCTAATGGACCACAAAATCACTTCAGTACAACCTGTCTGACAAACTAAAGCAGGCTAAAAGATCTCAAAAAGCAACACAACATCCCACGATCTAAAGAAACATCCAGAGGTTTACACAGGGCCAGGTTTGGATAGCTTTTTCCCTTAAAAATGAAAATCAACATTTAAAAACAGAATTTTGTGTTTACTCTGATTATCTTTGCCCAATATCAAAAGTAGTTTGATGATCTGGAACATGTAAGTGTGACAAATATTCCTCAAAAAAGAGAAAGAAATCAGGAAGAACACGAATACTTTTTCACCACATCGTAGGTATACATCATCCATGCTAATGGTTAGTAAAAATACTTGCATGAAGCCACTTCATCTTCTTGTGAAAGACCAGATTCAGATCATATGTTTTACTGTTCATAAATGCCTTATCATCCATTTATATTATTTTTGATTTAAGGTTCAGCAAAATAATCATGTGATTACTACAAAACTGCAAAGTATTGGTGATAATTTGTAATCTTCAATAAAATTACAAATAAAATGTATTTGGGCTCATGCTACGCCGCATAACGTTATCTTTTACAATGACTATGTAGTCACTATATAAGCCTTGTTTCACGTCAAGTGGAAGATTAATTTACACTACCTCACTAATGAGAAGAGTTTAGAGACATTATTGCAATTGTTATAGCCTGGTTACAAATGTTTGGCATTAAACTTGACTTGACTTTCATTTTAGTGTGCATAATAGACTGGGATATGAAAATATTTTATCAGGGCTTAATTATATTTGAAGTTTTGTTATGGTCTTGGGATAGAGGGTTTTTTTTTGCAAGAGTGAAAAAGTAATTATAGTCCAAGTAATTTTAAGCAGTGAATAGTTTCTGGGTATTTTACATGCAAAGTTACACAAATTATATTGTAAGTACTCTTAAGTAATACATAAGCAGTACATAACTGTGTAATTTGAAGTAGTGTGAAACTTCAGGTATTTTAGTCTAAAGAATAGTGTTTTCCTACTGTAAGTACGCAGTATTTACATTTACTTGTGAACTATTTAAAGCTGATTACAGTATTATTTGTGTCTCCTTTCCTGTAAAATATCAATAATAATAATAATAATAATAATAATAAACTGTTGGATTGTTGCTCTATATTATAAAGTGCTACTCGCTGTTGAATAAGAAAGAGAAATGAACATCTCTGCTGTCATTTGGATCTAGCTGTGTGCCCATGCCAAGTATCGCAGCCAGGTGGCGCTGCTTCTTTTTCACCCCAAAGCGCAGCCGGAACACGACGTGGCAGTTTACTTCCTGTGTATTTTTTTAACCGTATTGACATCCGTCTTTCACAGTCGTGTTATATCTTAGGTCTGTTAAATAGACTTCCTCAACCTTTGTAGCAGCTTTTAATCCATTTTCTCCGTACATGAAGAGCGGGCTGTAGGAGCTCAGCAGCCGGGGAAGGAGAGATGATGGCTGTGCTGCTGTTGGCGTTAGTCGGGGGGCTGCTGGAGGTCTGCAGCGGCGTTTCAGCCAACAGAGGAGGCTATCCCTCATTCACAGACGAAATCCCTTTCAAAATCACCTGGCCTGGCGCTGAATTTACGCTGGTATGTCTCCTCTTTTAGTGTCACTAAAGAAACGAATCTGCCCTAACGGGATCGGGAGACGTAAATGTCACTTTGTTTTAGACTTCTTTCTCTTTCTGTCACACAAGACCTGAGTTGAAGTAACAGATGTTTATCTCCCGCCCGCAGCCAACTTCAGGTGCACTTTACAGTGAGGAAGACTTTGTCATCTTGACCACAACAGAGAAGGAGAAGTACAAATGTCTCCTCCCTTCACTGACGGCTGGAGAGGAGGTGAGCACTCCTAACACTTTCTGGGAATGGCACAGCTGTTTATCTAAAGAGTTATGAGAGCTTGCCACTGAACTAGTTTGCACTAGCAGAGCTAGGCACGGAGCAATTTTGTGTTGTTTCTGCACAGGTGATTATAACCTGCCTGCAGATGTGAGGAAAAAAGATAAATTGTGATACAGTTGCGTTAAAAAGTGTGAGTCATTCCACAGAATTCTTCAGGACCTGAAGTTGTTTGATCAATGTGATATGTCCAAACTGTTACATACAACATGTGAACAGCATTGTTTGCTAATAGATTTTTTTTATATTTATCTGTAGTAAATTATCATAAAACAGGCAAAACATCCGAGGTGCGAGAGCTTGCTCCTGTTACTCTGCGTCATTGTTGTCACGTTGGTGCAAACGACAAAAACTGTGACATATCCTGTGTTACCGATTCTCACTGCTGCCTATGGGAAAGTTTGTGCTGAACGAAAAGAACTCACTGTGGTACTTACTCAATAATAAGGGCTCAAAAAATCTTGAAGGGGGGAAAAAAGGCAATAAAAAGTGCAGCTTGTCCACCGACCCCTTTGTATCTTGAGAGCCTGTGACGCAGAAAATCTTCATGGTGTGAAGACAAAATTTTGCGTGGTTTCATTAAACATACTAAAAGCATTGTGCCAAAAAACCATCTGATTCTAAGGGTTTATGTGGAAAGCACTGACTGTTTTATCTTTTTATATTCGAAACCAGAGACTATGTAACTGTGCCGTGACACAGCAACCCTCATAGAAGAAGCACTATAGAGCTGTGTTAAGCGATAAAAGGTTGCTGAAATATTTGTGTCTGTAATTCTGCCTTGAATGAAGACCAATACAACCTAATAGGAGGGTATGCTAAAACATCAGTTACAAAATGCTAAATAAGCCGTTAATAAAGGTTTCAGTTTCCCTCCTTTCCTAGAGTTAAAAAAAAGCATGTGTTATCTCTTGTCTCTCATCACTCTTGTTGCATTTGTTTGGTGCTGCAGGATGAGGAGGAGTACGGCGGGCCCAGTCCAGGTGAACTGCTCGAGTCGCTATTCAAACGAAGCAGCTGCTCCTACAGGGTGAGACTTTTCCTTTTTCATCTCATATTCCTCCACACAGAGACTGAAACTGCATGCAGTTTAAAGTCACAGTCACACTATAGTAGCAGAGCATGACAAAAATCATGTTGTTTGAGTGTATTGCTGAGCATATATTTATACCAATGTAGATTGAGTCGTACTGGACGTACGAAGTATGCCATGGAAAACATGTAAGGCAGTACCATGAAGAGAAGGAGACTTCTCAGGTCAGTGCTTTGAGTTATTTGAAATATTTTTAGACTGGAATGGAAAATGTGCACTCGTTACGGTTCGCTAAGCTTGCATGTTTCCACAGAAGATCAGTGTACAAGAGTACTTCTTGGGAAATATGGCTCAAAAGAGCCAATCAACAGAGACAGGTAAGTTTCTATATATATGTATATCTTACACTGCTTTTTTTTTTTCTTTTTTTTTTAAATTGAACGTTAATCATATTTGGCCTTTCTTTTTTTTTCTTTTTTTTCAGATCAAGCTGAGAAGACAGACGGCGTCAAACCGTCCGAAACCAAAGCAAGTATTCTACTGAGTAACCAAGCAAATCTGCCAGTCTAGTTTTTCAGTCTCACATATCTTTCCTGTTGCCTTCCCCTTTTTCTAACGTTCTTGCCCACTAAGAACATTGAAGGTCAGCTGACGCCCTACTACTCAGTGGAGATGGGAAACGGGACTCCGTGTTTGCTGAAACAGGACCAGCCTCGTTCCACAGCCGTGCTGTACGTCTGCCATCCGGAGGCCAAGCACGAGATCTTGTCTGTCGCTGAGGTCACCACCTGCGAATATGAGGTGGTGGTGCTGACGCCTCTGCTTTGTGCACACCCAAAATACAGGTAAGATCTGTTAAGATGGTTACACTTTAATAGAGTGCGACACCTGTATTTAGTTTGTTTGTTAGTTTGTCTTATTATATTTAGACGGTGGCCCTGAGAGGTCAAACTCGCTGCAAATTAAGAAAGCACCAGCAAATAGAAAAATGCTTTAATGGCACACAAAACAAAAGAAGAGCTGTTTTGTTATAGCCTTTTATTTGGCTGCTGATGGATCCGCATGTTTTAAATATCATGCAAAATTCTTGCAACAGATGCTGTTTTGATGCAACGTCCCCCGGGATTTGTTTCTCCTCTCGGTCTTTAACTGCAGATGTTTAGCAGTTTAGGTGAATGTGTTAACTATGGGGGCACTGAGCTGTTTAGTTAAAGCCTGTTTTTGGCTGCTGTAAAACAGTAAGGTGTCGCTTGTCTTTTAAAGCAGACTGCAATGATTTGCAGATCATTTTAACCTTATATTTAACTGAAAGTTGTATAAAGACAACATTTTAAAGGAAAAACTCAAACTGAGACTTTTTATTTTTCATATATTTCCCATTAAATACTATAAAATTCACCTGCTCACGTCACTTGTTCGCAGGTTCAAATCCTCCCCGGTGAACGCCATCTTCTGCCAGGCTCTGGCGGGCTCCCCTCTGCGGCCTCAGCGGCTCGCCCAGTTGGACAAAGAACAAGAGGAGCAGCTTAAACCACCTTTCGGTGCCACATCTGAGCCCAGAGAGGTAAGACGTGCAAAGATAAACGGTGATCACCTGAGCACACGAAACGTGGCTTATTTACATTTGTGGTATATCATAGGAGGAGACGTCAGCAGTGAGAGAAGAAGCCTTCACCTCCACCCACAAACCCATGACCGTCGGAGGGCAGTCTCAGGTCACTGTTGGTACCACGCACATCTCTCGCTTGACAGACGAACAGCTAATTAAGGAGTTCCTGAGTGGCTCGTACTGTCTGCACGGGGTGAGGCGCATTTATGTGTTGGAAGCTGAGCACTGATACGTAACCTGCTCAGGGAACACTAATCATCTTAACATGTGCGTTTCAGGGTGTAGGATGGTGGAAATATGAATTCTGTTACGGAAGGCACGTCCATCAGTACCATGAGGTAAGCGAGTGAATTCAAACTTGGAAAAAGTAAATAATCAAATGCACTTCTAGTACCTTTTTAGATTGTACGCTGGCTATAAAGCAGTAAGCGAGAGTATTTTCTGTATCAGCCAGATTATCTTTTCTTTGTGTTGTAGGATAAAGAGCAAGGGAAGAACATTGTAGTGGTGGGGAACTGGAATGCAGATGAACACCTCGACTGGGCCAAGAAGAACGTCGCCCGATCCCTCCAGCTCAGAGAGGACGGAGTGCAGAAAGTCAAGTAGGCCTTTCAGATTTTTGAACACTAATCGCTGTAAACGGGATACAAAAATATCCACCCACTACTTTTTCTTTTCCCCTTTACTCCACAATAGGTTGGTTTCCCACTTCTATGGCCACGGTGATGTGTGTGACCTGACAGGGAAGCCCAGACAGGTCATCGTCAAGCTCAAGTGAGTGAACAGTTACCTAGAACTAGGGGATGAAGAGTGGAGCACATCAGCCTGAGTCCACGGATGAGTAAGACTAAGTTGTCAGTGTTTCCCATTTTGATTCACTCATATCATTTCTCTTCTCGCTGTCAGATGTAAGGAGTCTGAGTCTCCCCATGCTGTCACTGTCTATATGCTGGAGCCTCAGACTTGTCAGTATGTCCTTGGGGTAAGTTTATGTTTCACTCCTGAGTGGCAAAAAAAGAAAACAGTAGAATTTGCTTAGTAACATTATGAATCTTATGTGAAGGTTTAGTCCTTTGTAAAACACATTTATATCAGTTTTAGGGATAAATATAAAGAAGAAACTGCAGATTGTTTAACTGCATGGATAAATTTGATATACATGAGCCAATCTTGGTGTTATTTTGTTCCCTTCATGCCTTTTCTCTGTGACAAGTTAAAATATATAACTTTTGGTTTAATTAGGAATTATTATAAACATGCCTAGATATTTGCAAATATTTGCAGTACTTCCTGTAGATTTGACAAAGGAAATGACACTGATCTAAACACTGATTTAATTATCTAACTATACTGGCATTGTGCAGGCATATCATCCTAAATGAAAGGCACCATATTGAAGATGGCTTTTTTTTTCTGTAGGTTGAGTCACCGGTTATATGCAGGATTCTTGACACTGCTGATGACTATGGGCTTCTGTCACTCTCCAGTTAAACTGGCGGAGTTTTACTGGAACAGCAGCGGTGCACGGAGGACATAAAGAACGAGGACACTTAGTAAGCAAGATGCCCTTAAGACTGCGCTACAAGCCAAAACTGAGAATAAACTCAATCCTGAGGCTGGACCTCATGTAGCCCAGGGAGAACAGGCCCCGCCCACACTCCCATGACCTGTGCGATGGGTGACGCTACATCAGCCCGACTCTAACTTAAATCAAATTCAGGCAGTGGAGTTACTGCTTGAACTTCATATCTATGCTTCACTTTGTGATGATTGATTGCAAGAAAAGGAGTGATGAATCATCAGGGGAATTAACAATATTCAAAGTGGTTTTGGTGTGTGTGTGTGTGTGTGTGTGTGTGTGTGTGTGTGTGTGTGTGTGTGTGTGTGTGTGTGTGTGTGTGTGTGTGTGTGTGTGAGAGATATGGATTGATTAGCTGCTTGACTGTGGCACTTTTGTACTTGTAGATATGAAAAACATCTGAAAATGCTTCACAGCAGGGAGACTGTGTGCTGTGTGAGTGTAACTTATGCATTAGAGATTGCTGTGGAATAACAATAAAAGTGAGTGTAAGGTTGTAGGATGTACAGAGTGTGTGCAGGTTCATTTAAAAGGTTCGTTTTGTGGTTTTATGAAGATGCACACTGGGATCCGACTACTGCTGTATCTCTGGAATAAAAACCAATGCATTTACAGCAAAAAATTAAAAAAATCAAAACATGAAACCTTATTTTAGTTTTCCATTACCACAGAAAAGAGTAGATTTAAGACATTAGGGAAATATGTAGTTCAGGGATATCTAACTCAAACTGCCCGCTTTGATTTTAAGTGGGTTGGACCATTTCAAGACCACATTTAATCCTCAAGGTATCTAAATATAAAAATAAAGTGCAACTTCAACAGAAAGTGTCAGTTTTTTCTACTTGATAAAGAAATTCTACTGTAGTAATTGAATGGCTTGTGCATAAATGTGTTCAACTACAGAAGAAATGCATCCATCTGACCAATTGATACCCAATGTATCCTGTGTATAACACATTTTTATAGTAGATAATGAAAACCGCAGGAAGTTTTCTGTCATTTATTTTTTAATAACCGAATTTGTTTGGTGTAGCTTGAGTGGTTATATGGGAGGTTTTTAAATCAGTAAAAATGAAGCTGTTAAACTTGTGAAAAAACAGCTAAAAGCCCCAAAACTTGTGCCTTTCTCTACATTTTTTCAAATCTGTCCAGTGGGGCTGGATTGGAGTCTTTAGCACGCTGATTCCAGGCCCTGGGCCTGAGGTTTGACACCCCTGATCAAGTAAGTTAAGTGTAGAATTTAGTGTTTTATTTATTCGGCCGCCAGAGGGCGCTGATGCTATGTGTATGTGTAGTAACAGCACAGTAACAGGTGTAGATCTCACAGACATTACATTTGTACTTGCCAGTTATTTATTGTGGGTTTTTTTTTGTTTTTTTTTTTTAAATGTATGAGGCTCAGACTCTTTTTTTTCTCTTGAGAAGAGAGTCTATCCAGGTGCAACCACGTACCACTGACAGCCGTATGGGGTTTCATAGTGGCCTGATGCTGAAGAAGCTGGTTTCACTCCTATCTCCAGCCAGAGAGGAACTGGGATTGAAACTAGCAACTGGTGACTTTGGGTTCAGTGAAAACCTCAATAAATCAATTCAATATCAATAAATAACTTGCTGGAACATAAACTTTTATTCTAAATCTGTTTCTCATTTCAGTTTCAAAGGCAAAGTTTATACTGTAATTCTGGTTCTTGTCATTTCTCCAGTCACAAAAATCGCAACATCTTTCTACTGTAGGAGAGAACAAAATGTTAATACTGAGTCCAAAGACATAAAAATAGCCTGTTTACACGTTCCTCCTTTGATTCACATTGGATTTAACGTCATGGAGAGATTGTCCAAAGCTTTCTGTTCTTTGACTATACCGAGGGCACGGGAATCTGGTGCACTGAGGTGCTTTCAAAGTCCTGCAGAGCATCTTGGTGAGTGTGGTAGTGCATGGCTACATAGGACTTGGCAAAGGCAAATGTCTGAGAGCTGATAGGCTGTAGGCTGGTGGGGGAGCTGGGCCCTGCTGAGGGACTGCTGTTGTATATACTGTAGTACGGCTCAATCCGGGTGTTGATGGGTGTAGAGGTGCTCGGGAGGCGAGGTTTGCGTGTACCTGTCGCCCTGGGACTGCCAGCGCAATCCCGGGAATGACTGGGTCCACAAGCCTGGTCTACCAGCCTCTTCTGTGGCTTAGGTGACAGCACGTAGGCCGAGTTGGTCTCGTGATGGGAGGATTTATTGCGATTGACTTCCAGGCTCCCCTTCCCCATTGCGTGCAGGCGTGTCTTTTGCTTGCAGCACAGAAATCCAAGTGCGGCCCACTGAATGCAGCACAGTACGCGGCGGCGGAGGCCTGCACTGTTGCGCGAGTACACAAATGGATTGATGCCTGATTTGAGAAAAATGAGCACAAAGCCACACAGTTCGAACTGGTAATGTGCAAAGCTGCTTTCTGGTGACAAAACATCCTGTGCCAGTGAAACTCCCATCGGCAGACAACAGAGTAACACAGAGAATACTATAACTACACAGGTGACAACTGCCTTGGAGTCTTTGGCTGTGGCTAAGTTGACTGTGGAGACCAGCTGACAGCAGGTGGCTCCTTGGGCGGCCCCTGGAACCACCGGCTGGTTTGTCCTGTTGGTATAGGCGTGCGTTTGTACATTCTGCAGTTTGTTGTAAGTCTGGTTACGGTACAGAGAGGGGCCTTGAACGGCACACTGCATGCTTTCAAAGCCTGCTGCAATGAGAGGTGGTGGGGGTGGAGGGCAGGTGGCATCTACAGTGATGACTGGGCATTTCCTTACTTGTGCGTTCTTCCTCAGGGTCTGAGCAATCATCAGATACGACACAGACACCACAGCAACACAAAAGGCAAAAACTGCCAGGTAGACGTACAACACAACCCTGGCCTGCCCACTCCCCAGGCCAAAGTGGGGCAAGCAGGGTCCATCTTTGCGTGGATATGCACGCATGGTGAGGAGAGCAGCCAATGTGAAGCTGGATGTCCACAGCAAGGCGGTCAGGGCCAGCGTGCAGGGGAAGGAAGCAGTGCGGTTGGGCTGCTGTCCCAAAACCATGCGGAGTCTGTGCAAAGCAATGACAGCCACCGTCTCCAGGGACATGATGATGAAACCCGAACTGGTCAAGTGGAAGGCGAAGCAGAAACTCTTTGACACGCCATCCCCTCCGCCTGCATCCAGGAAGAGCACCAGCGCAAACATGGGAGCGGTCACGCAACAAATGAACAAGTCACAGAAGGACAGGTTGAGGATCATGAAGTCAAAGTTGGTGCGGAACTTGCGAAACGCCGGGTCGAAAAAAGACAGGAACACCACAAGATTCCCATAAGAGCCCAGGAAGAAGATAAAGATGAGGAGGAGGGAACAAAAAGTCAAGGTAGCAGTGTGGATCACGGCCCAGCCCGAGGGGGTCTGGTTACCCAGGGTGCCATTGAAGGTCTGCAGTCTTGGCACATCCACCAGGTCCGAGGGTGTAAGAGTGGTGTTCATTGTACTCTGATGATTTAGAGCGACTCCACATTCATCAATTTCAGTATTATTCCTCTAAGAGGAAGGAGCACATGCTTCCACCATTGCTGCCACCTTGGTAGAAAACGACAAAGAATATAAATACAATCAGCTCTATGGGCTGGTCTTCAATACAGTTATAATGATAATGAGGAGAAATGGATGGATAACTTACAATTTGATCAGAAACGTTAGACACGGGTATAATAGGCTATGCACCACTGCATTTGGCCAATTACCTTACCTCCCCATCATCCCCCTTTAACTCTCTCTCTCTCACACACACAGCAGCGTCTGCTTAATAAAAAAGAAAGAAAGAAAAATCTCTGAATATCAAAACGAATGTTGGTTTTAAGGCTTTAACGGGCTGCACAATCCAGGATTCACTATTGCTTAGAAAATATAGCACACTACCTGTACTAGATCGTGCGATCCTCATTATTTCATACAGCCCATCTTCATCATTTTTAAGGCAGTGCGATAGTGAACGCACCGCTGCTTCGGAAACAAAGAAGGAAAAATGTATTTTAGCAGCTCACCTTAACGCAACAGTCCGTCGGAAAGAATCGATAATCTTCACGTTTCCTTACATGTCTGTGTAAATCAGCGCGAACACGTAGATGGCAGCTTGTTTCTTTTCTTTACGATAAATCCATTCAAATAGAGAAGCGACGGCCACTGGACGTGCACTGAAAAATGAGTATGAAGTCACCGTCTACGTATCCGGGCATGAGCATAACCACTGCATTCAAGTAGTCCGTCCATAGAAACGCTTCCCTCACTGGGAATCAGCTGGCGGAGTTAGAAAGGAGAATTTGCGGGATTTATTTCAAACATTTGAAATTTGACAGAAGCGCCATTATCCGACACGTCAAATATATTACCGCAGCAATTTATTTATTTATTTATTTGCTTTCACCATGGTAACGTATTATAGTTTATGCGAAAAATGGCGCCTCCCTATTTAAACAGTCTCTGCCAAGGACGTGAAAAAACAAAAAAATTATACACATATAAATAACTATTAACTACTATTTATCTTGTATCTATTTAGACTGATTTCAACAAAAACTGTTTAAATTTTTAAAATTTATTACAAAAATGTATATAATTTTTAAAGGTGTCATTCAGCATGATCAATATGACAAATAAAAATATGAGCATTAATTATTATTTTTCCCGCTTTTCACGGACAATACTTCAAGCAGGGCCACAAACCCCTCTGTAAAGAGCTGAAACACTGTGAGCAGGGATCAAGTGTTCTGCATGTTGGAACAAACTAGTTCTAAAAATATCAACACTGAAGCTAATGCTGCACACTTTGATTTTTTTTTTTTTTTTTTTTAATTTTGGTCCAGTATCTGATATAATATCCCAATAAAAATGTGACAAAAAAGAAAACGCTCATATGCAGATTTTTGTTAAAAACATTTTTTCATTTTATTGTCTTTAATTAAGCAAACAGTATATCTAAAAAAAAAAAAAAAAAAAGCAAGAAGAAAAAAGAAAAAAAAAACAGAAGGGAAAGAAAACTCACTGCAGTTTTGGCACTACTCTAGTTAGTGAGGTACTAAAGGCTTCAATGCTGATTTTAAGTCATCAGGGGAAACCATACTGCAAACCAAAGTCATTACTTTATGTTAAAAAGTAAATAGTACCTGTGATAAAAAGGAAAGGGTTATAATTATAGACAGGCAGTTTTTCTTTTTCGTGCACAGAGACACGTCAAAGAGTGATCTCACTGTGCTCCAATCCACACAGCACAGCAGCGGGGAGTTTGTGCTCTCCCTATCTTTGCAGGAGTAGTTGACAACAGGCTCCGCTGCCCACAGCTCAGCCATCTACTTAATTTCAGATATACTCTCTATGAAAAGAAAAAATACAATAATGAAAACTTAGCACTTCAAAAAAAAAAAAAAAAAAAAAAAAGGTAAATAAATAAATGTTTGTGCATATTTGCTATACCATGATATACACATACACGATGCATATAACCACATATAGATCAAACAACCACACAAACATTGTGTGTTGCAAGTTGTAAGTCTAAACTAAAGAGACCATTGTTCAGTTCTCTCTGGCTTGCACCAAACACTTCACTGCTGGAAGATAGAGTATGTCCTACACTGGACAATGTGTTGGCTCAGAGCTGATACTTGGGATATAATCCTGAGAAATGTGTGGGACACCGGCTGATGTCTTCAAGCATCCATCAACCTTCACACACACACACGCGCGCACACATACGTGGACATGCACGCAAACCACAAAAGAAAAAGAAAACAAAAAATCTGTACAGTAATGTTACAAACTGCAGGCCATTCATCCCTGCTATGATGGATCCTTAAATATTAAGTATAGTAGAAATGCAAATGAGCTAAATACATAAATACACAACATTTTAATCCTTCTGAGTGCCACTCTTCATCTGATGCTGCTGGGATGTTGTGTATTATCTCAGTCAATCACTCAGGTCCTCTCCCCAATGTAGGCTGATGTCTGCACAGACTGGAGCTGTTCCAAACTGTTTCCAATGAAACACAAAAAAAGATTAAATGTAAAAAGTTAGTTAAAATGAAGACAATACAGTCAGGGACAGTAATGACTTGGCAACAGTGTAAAATAATTCTTTACCAGGTTTTAGGCATAATAACAGGGAGAGACCAGCAGGTCAGTGAGGACGAGCAGCTGGTCATCTGTGAACTGCTGCTTATGCTGCTGCCAGTTGTCGTGGTGTGTCCGTCGGAAGTTTGACAGGGTTTTCTTTACAGTCATCTAAAAGGAGACGCCACAGAAGTGATGGTTAGCTTTTGGATATGCCATAATAAATGGCGATTAATCGCTGACCACACATACTTCAATGGGTTGTGTGTCATTGAGGTGAGCACTCAGGTCCATCAGCAGCTGGGGCATCCAGGTGGGGACGTCATATGGGCTAGAAAGAATGCAAGCGCTCAACCCGAGAACACCAGCATGGCGGCGCACCAGGTCTGCAAACACACAAGAGTAGCGATTCCATTCAAATTCAAATGACACTGAAAAAAACCCACACAATCTTTGGTTGGTAGGTAACTCTTAGCAAGTTCCTTACCAGCCGATGGGATGGTGTCCACTATAGAGCCAAGATCTCTCTTCCTCTTCTTAGGCAAGCGAGTCTTGCAGAGAGCCTCAAAATGTGCCTGCATTGGGGCATCCATGGACAGGAAATTGCACTGAAGGAAGCCACTGAGTGTAGTGGCGGCCATTTCTCTTACCTAGAAAACAAAGGCCGAAAATGAGATGGACATAACACCAATTACAAGACACAAAACAATCCAACTGAGGTAACAGATTAAAAAGCTGACGTTTGCTCATAGGTAATGGGTTAGGATTGCATCTGGTAACTGGCCACCGACTGATGCATTTAAAAGGCTTAAGACTCATCATCCAATTATGATAATGCCTGGACCCCTGTGTGTTAATCATTACTGGTGCTCCCAGAGGCATGTGACTCCATCAAAGAATGAATGCTTTTTAAGAATTTCATATTCAAACAACACTGGTTCAAATTCATATTTCCACCCAAAACGATGTTGGCACAGCATAAGTACATTTATGTACTGACACATGAGCTCTGGCACCTCGATGACTACTGTACGGTACCAGGCATGCCATAGCTGCAGTATCGGGGTCAGAAGCAGGGTGGCCCATTAGGAAATACACCGGCTACCTGGACTTAAACAGCCAGCTGGGGACTCAGTGCTTTTCTATAATGGGAGCCAAATGCTTCGTAGCATGTTGTTTTAGCTCTATTCTCAATGGAGTTCTCAGTCTTAGACCGGTGTTTTTCAGTGGACAGGCATCTTTAAATACAACAAGACAAACGTATTGCATCACTAAGGCCGATAAATTAGGCTCAGGGGACTTTAAGTGGCCAAACAAAAATTCCATCCCCCACTTCTTCTTTGTCTCTACTCCATCCTTCTCCCTTTCACTCTCGTTCAATCCGAAACGTTATCTCCATAGCAACAGATTACTGCAGCCTGTGGTTTCCATGGCAACAGCTAAAGGACTGGAAGGGGGAAGAGAGTAGAGAGCCACGAGGAGCGCGCTGAATCACTACAGTGAAGCTGAAAGACAGTGCGAGTGCCTGCTAGCATAAACAAGCACATAGTGGCCAGTTGCTTGGCGAGTGTTACATAATCCGAGAGTCACATGTTTCTTTATCTTCAAGCTAGGTTCCAGCTCCTGCTCATGCCACTCCAGGTACATGTTTCTGCATTCATCTTTACATTTCAAGTTACCTCAAGCTGCTCGTCCTCCAGCAGCTTTATCACCAGCGCCCGCACATCATTCACTGCCTTCTGGTCACTCATGAATGTGAACAGGTTGTAAAAAACCATTATCTGGAGGTATGTGAGCACCGTGTAGCGAGCGTGCCAGGAGCTGCTGCCAGCAATCTGTAACACACAGCAACAGAGCCAGCCTCACATCAGCAACATACTTCAGGTGTACACAATAAGCATGTTTGTCTTTGCAATCCTTTTATTGGAACAATGATGAATACAGTATACCAGGCATGGACAGATAAAGGATTACATAATGTCAAAGAAATTTAAGTATAATCAGATGCCTTTGATTCTTTTGTCTTTCCCACTGAACCTTTCTTTTATGATCAGTGATAATCAGTGAAAACCCCAGTGTTATGTGATGCAGGTAAAAAGCTGAGCGACAGCCACATCGGCCAGGTGACCTACCTCCTGTAGGACACTGAGGACCATGGGGATTTGCTCTGTGTAGAGGAGTCCCTGAGACATCAGAGACAGGCAGGTCTTTGCATCCCTCTTTAATTCATCATAACTGTCATCATTTTCAACCGGCGCAATCTGAAACACGACAGCAACGGGTTAAATGTTATAGTGTATACAACACAACAAAAAGAAAACTTGAAGGTGGTAGTGACGAAGGTAGCTAAGCTAAGACTGAATGTGAGTATTTCACCTTGAAGAGCAGGGGAAGCAGCTGCAGTTGTTCTGAAACAGCAGTGGAGAAGGAGCGACCAGCACTCGCAATCAGCCACTTTAGCACTGCAGAAATTCACAGGACGAATCATTTCATAAATGCCACAGTCGAGTGTGTCTCACAAAGAAACTGATTTGGTTAGTGACAACAGATCAACCACCCACCTGTTTTGAGTAACTTGATTGCTTGAGTCCTCTCATCCTGCACTCCCACCTCATTCTCCTCAATCACGTGGTTCTGGATTTCCTCATCGCCCTCATTTAAAGGTTTCAGCCGCAACAGAATTCTCTCCGTGAAGTCCGAGATGCGTGGGGAGGTGGTGGGCTGAGTGTATGGCAAGTTGACATCAATCATGAAGATATACGTGAGCACGCTGGAAGGATAGAAAAGTAGAGAGGGAGGATGAAAGAAAAACGATATACAAACGAATTTATAATAACTTGATGACACATTTAAGCTTAATCTGGGTGCGAAAAGCGTCTCACCTGCCAATGCGTTCGCGTACATTCTTGTAAACCTGGGTGAGCTTGGGCTCCAGGTATTGCAGCAACCTGTGGAGTAGCTCAGGTACCCTCCACTCCTGCTGAGCTAGACCACCCTGGAGCACGTATAGACGACTGAAAAGAAAAACCATTACAAGTGTCAGATTGTTAAGTCCCACCGACAACGGCATCAGCATCTCCTCAAAGATGTAACTTTTTACTCACCAGGCATCGACAAAAGAGCCTCCCTCTCCATTGACTGGGGACTCCATTAGCATCTCAAACAACCAGTGAAGCTTGCGTGGATCTCTGCTCTCCTGTCAGTGTGAGAAACAACAATCACTTGGATGGTACGATGACTGACGGAGGTGGAAGGATAGAAAATAATGAACACAAGGCTTACACAGGCTGTAGCGATGCATGTACCCCAGTCTGCATACGTTTCTACTGTGATGTTTGACAGGGCAGTGCGGAGCAATGGGCACAACAGCTCCCAAAGGCTCTCGACCTGTTGAAGAAATGGAATGACCAAGGACAATGTTAACACAGTATAACTAACCTAAACAACCACAATAAGAGTGGTGGTGGTGCGATCACTTAAATGGCCTCCACACGTAGTTTAATGCCAATAACAAAAAAATCTCCACATGTGGATTTCCCCAAAGTTATAGCTTGATAAATACAGAAAGTCTGTAGACCTGAATGATGAGGATCATCTTGTTTTGGAGCTGTACCTTTGAGAAGCTCCAGTGCTTGCTGCCTCTGATCAGTCCAGAGATGATCTCCGCAACACAACGCTGCTTGCTCTCGTGGGAGTCTGCCACTAGACGTTCCATATGTGGCCGAAACAGAGGCAAAAAGTCATCGGAAAAATTACGGAACAATCCCTAGGCGAAAAAGAGAAGGCAAATTAGTTGCATTTATTCACTTCAGCTGTTTTTTCCCCTTGGTTTTGAATCTACTACCTCACCTTAAACAAGCAGAATCTGCGTGGGCTGAACTTGTCTTTGCCCTTACGGTCTTCAAGTGAGAGAAACTCAATGAACTGGTTAATGAACACTGGGTCTGAGAAATGGTCAAAGATGATCTGTTCCCACTGTCAAGAAGAGCGGAAAATAAAAGTTTTGCACTTGCAGTTACCATGATTTCACACCACTGTGTGTGTTATATTTTTCCCAGGCTTGTTTGTATGCACCTCTGTCATTTCCTCTCTGGCCAGGTTTTGCGTGGGCTGCTCCTCCTGTGGCACATACATCATCAGGTTTCTGGAGAACAATTACAAAGTTAGAAAAGAAGAAGTGTGGAAGAGAATCTCTTGCTAAAGCAGCAGATAGCAAAAGAAATGAATGAATGAAAGCTAAAGAGTCACATAAGGAAAACACAAAGAAATGCAGGCATTATAAAATCATAACCTTGGCCAGCAGTAGTATCCCCAATGGGTTTTCTCCACAAACACACACTGATCCCAGTCCACCTGTGTGCGTGGAAGGGTACTGCTGTTATACTGAAGCCACTGGTTGTCTGTGCGATCCCCTGCTACAGTGCCACTAAGCTGTTTCAAGCCACCTATCAAAGATAAAATCCAGATTTTGAGATGACCTTTAGAAACAGTAAGAATACACAAAAACAGTAGTGGGGGATAAACAAAAACATATGCTTACAGAGCTCCAAGGGGCTCACAGGGACTTTCTTATGCGCCCTCTTTATTTGTTTCATGATGCCAGCCACAGCTGATATCGCCACCTAAAGGACAAAATGTGACACTTCAAGCAAACTCCTTATAGCAATGGCTGTACTACATCTATATGCTGCTGGGAAAAGAAAAGAAATCACAGCTCTGTTCCTACGCGTGTATGCCGCACCTTACGGACATAGAGAGATTCATGGTTGAGGCTTTTCACAAAGAACAAAACAGCAGCTGGAGGGAGTTGGTGGTCATCTCTCAGTAGCAAAGAAAGGAAGCCTATTGCAATGTGTTCAAACTTCCAAGGTCTGGAATGAGAAACAAAACTACAGTGAGAGGCTGTCATAAGTAAACACTGGCACAAATATATGGTATGTGCATTAAAAAAAACCCACGAGTTCCCGTTGCTGAGAGAGTCCAGAAGATCGCCAATGAGCTGCTTGTATCTCCTACAAAAATGTAGAATGTAATTATTTACATGCATTTTGTTGTCGAACCTATGATGCTTACAGTAAGGGTGAATGCAGATTAAAACAGCATTTTAATAGAAAGGTTACACCAGTGTTCAGAAGTTTATGTTGCTTCTCACGTGTTCAACTGCAAGGATGTTGGTATGGTCATCTTCATCTTTTTGTTGATGTAAAACTTACCCGACAGACTCGGAGTTCTTGAGCTCCTGTCTCTTTAGACCTTGTGCTACTTCTTCCTCAGAGGGAACATCTTCCTTAGGTAAAGGATTCCCAGTAGTCATAATCTGTTTAGCCACATCACAGCACTCACCGGGGATCTAACAGCATGGAAAAGGATAAAACACAATTTATATATAATTATAAAAATATTTTGTCCGAACGTGTAAAGGACACGTTTACGGATTACTCCCCATAAGGAGGGAGTAATCCGTAAACTCAGACTAACAGCAGATAAAAGCTCTTGTCTTTGGTATGCATAATGACTGTGTTGGAGTCAGCCTCATAATGACGACAAACAGTAAGTAATTAATTATTATCACAATTGTTTTACCAGACAAGCTTTTAAATTTAAGTGAGACCTTTGTAAGGTCAGTGTAGTTCAAAACTCCTCCAATGCATGGACAAATTCAACATGTGCGTTTATTTCAGAGTTTTGCCTTCTGATCTGATCTTGGATGAGTGACGAAACGATTCTCCCGCAAAACGCTACGTCCAGATGAACAGAATCAACTTTTGGAGACCTTCTGATCTAGTTCAATTAGACCTCATCATGAAACTTTCAGTGTCTTTTACTGTTTGTTAAATTAAAACTTCTAATTCCTTCGACTACCAAACCATGTTAAAGTTATTGTGTCATTAAAAAGGGCTTAAAGTGCAGCTTCTGATGGGGTTGAACCAGTAACTGTTGAGGAATTACATGGGATTGAACAATTCAGTTAAAAGTTTTATGAAAAGTTCTGAGGCTATGACTGGCATCTGCATTGGAAAATTGTTGCTGTGAACCCAAAACGTATAGCCAAATTCAAGTGCACCATGCTACATTAAATACAAAACAAATCCACCAGATACATAAGTGGGAACCAGTACACGTAAAAAGACTCAGATGACCACAGATCATCATTGTTTTTGATGTCTGCCAGATTATTCCCATGATAAAGAAAATTCTTGTCAGGATATACAGTCCAAGAATCCAGACTTCATTAGAGCAAATTGAAAGGTTCTTTCTTCTCACATGGAGCAATCAGTCTCAAGAACACAAAGGGCAGATTAGATAGATTAGAAACATCTTAAAAAGGCTAGACCAGCTCTGGAACAGCATTCTTTGAAAAGAGAAACCTAAGCTCAACCGGAACTATAATAACAAGACTGTATTGAGAAGACTTGGAATAGCTCATCATGGGAAGGGCACGATATGTATAACTTCCAATTAATAATTATGTGAAAAAAGACAGAAACAGACTGAGATATATACATTGTGCTTAGATTCAGCCAAATGGAGCAAAGTTGATTGGACAGTGCCTTACAGTGCAAATAGATCCAAAGCATGCTGCAAAAGCAACTTAGGACTTTTAAAGGTAAGGACGTGGCATGTTCTGTAACATTCGAGTCAGTCACCTGATCTCAGCGCAACTGAAGTGCATTTCACATGCTGCACTGAAAATGAAGTGAAAGGCCTGGCAAAGCATAAAAAGGAAGAAGAGCCTCTTTTTTTAGTGGGGCCCTTGTGTCACATATCAGGAAGTCACTGCCCATGAAGATTCTTGACAAAAATGTAAAAATGTCATCAGTATGTTAATTTGCCCAATTAAGTTTGAGCTCTGAAAATATGAAAGTGTGTTTAAAATGGATGGAATTCCTCAATGGTTTGGTCAGTTTTCCAACTAAAAGCTAAGAGTCAGCACTTTAAGCCTATGTTAATCATATAACTCTAACCTTTTGCATTTTTTCCCAAACATAAATATAACACATTTTTGTAAAAGATCTGATCTGTGTTCAAGATGGGAACTTTTGAGCTATTGTGCTTTTACCACTATATGAAGGCAAATACCTCATTTCATGATTCACTTTTGAAAGCATTCTTAACACTCAACTCACAGAGAAGTCAATGCCGATGGTCTCATACTGCCGATGGATTTTGTCTGCAAGATCGTCAAAGAGCCGCACAATTGAGGGCTTCTCCAGAGACATGGCTGAGCTGAGGCCAGACCGTACGATGGCAGGCCACGTCAGAGCAATACACTCCCAATCATGCAGATTGGCCAGGCACACGCCGCTGTGATTCCCCAGAAGACAGTACAAGGCACCCTGGAGAAATACAGATACAGTATTAAAATAAATCTACAAATATAAATAACTGTTCAAGAATTTTTAGTGCAAAGCTGACTGCCATACTTTGAATTGCTGCTGAGTAACAGCGCTGTTGTCTGGGTTGAGAAACTCGAGGACATGGGGGATGAGGTCTCTGCAGCAGAAATTGTAGGTTCCCAGTGCAGTGAACAACACATTCTGAGCTTTGCTGCGTACCTGGAAGGCAACAAGTCTCAATTATTAATCATTTACAAAACACTACTCAAATCTTAGTAAGCTAGTAAATCACACTGGCAATGTATTAACAAAATGTAAACTATGCTTTTCCTGAAGGGTGCCGTGCAGAACTCACTTGACTGTAGGTGCTTGTGGAAAGCCTCAACAGATCTCTCATCAGTTCCTGGTGAATGCTCCTGTACTGACATCCTTCCACCGTCAGCTTTCGCAGCTGATAAGGACAAAATCAAAGTCAGAAATGCAAAAACGCCAAAGCTAACCTACAATGCCGTTACTCTATGAATGACTTACTTCATGCTGAAGCATGACCCTGTCTATTAAAAGAGCTCTGATGTGTTGCTTTCTGCCATGAAGCTGTAAATGCAAAGGGTGAGGTCACTACAGTCACTAGTGCATCTTCTGTAACTTTTGAAAATGTGCTTTTTTTTTTTATGACTTCTTCCAGGATAACAGCAGTACAAATATACAAGAGCAATCTTACTCTGTTCTCCATTGATTTCTTCACAAGGTTGAAACTCTTCCAGCGGGAGTCAAACTCGTGCTTGTGAGAACCTTTGAAGTGTAAAAGGTCGCTGATAATCTAAAACGTCACAGACAAAAATACTGATTTGTGTTCGGCGAGACAGGAACCATGATAGTCGATGCCCACACATTATCCCACACCTAACAACTCAGACATGCTGCACTGTGGCTTTCCAAACAGATATAATGCAAGTATTTTCTATTTTGGCTGTTACTTTACTGGCTGCCCACCTTGATGATGGAGAAAAGAGACTTTGTGTCATCCTCTGAGTGCTCCAGGATATATTCTGCAGGAAGACAAAACAGAAGTCAGATGGTGGAACAGTGAAGTTATGGATGTCGCTGTAGAATAAAGAGGGATCACAAGCCTACGAGGGGGTATAAGTGGGTGAAAACGTACGTAGCAGCTGTTTCATCACACTACAGATAGCATCTCTGTAGTTCTCTCTGGACTTATCTGTGGGTCGAGATAATAATACAGTGTAAGTTTATATTTCAACAAACCCTTTAATTTATATCTAATGTGAGAAGAAAAAAACTTCTTCCGATAGGTCTTAAGAAGAGATTAACACACCATACTCCATTCCTGTATAGAGGGTGGTCTCATCTAGATTCACCATGCTATGAACCCTGGGAGAAAAAAAACAAAAACAAAAAAACAGAACTGTTTAACATTTAAAATTAAGCAGATAAAGTGAGGATTTCTCTGATCCCTGTATCCCCTGTATTTTATTGACTATCACTGATGTGTTTATCTGGTTTTCTTGATCATATCAAAGCAATTACAGCTCAGGGATAGGCTCTCCTTTCAGTGGAGGCATCAGACCCCCGGCTCCTAGGAGACAGTGCTGAACAATGGTGAGGCTCTGTAGGACATCATCTCTGAAAGTACAAATTAACAAACACAAATCTATCACAAACAGAATCCACCAAAATAAACAAAAAAAAAAAAATGCAGTTTACAGCTAGTGACCTCTGGCAGCAGAGCAGTTCCTTACCTGCTCATGTCCTGTTCACCTTCTGCAAATCTCTTAAGGCGCTGAAGTTCAGGCTGAAGAATAAGGTCCAGTAAATAAAACGCTAACGAGATCTCCTCAACACTGGGTACATGCCACTGGATTTCCAAATTCCACAAGTCCCCAGGTCGACCCCAGTCCTGCACGACATTAACATCAAACAAGTTATTATTTAATCTAACAAAAACCCACCCTATGGCCCTGCGGTGCTTTATCAAGAAAATTCTGCTGCAGATACAAATATTGATGACATTTAAGTTACGTAAGGTTAACATGCATCAGCGGGGGAATGATGAACATGAAAAAGTCAAAATATCGAATTTAATATTTGCTCTATATGTGATGATGGTCATGTGAGATTGGTACACCTGTAAAGGAGGACATAAGGTACATAGAGACATATATACATACACTACCATCATTATATTAAGAAAGATAAATCACAGGAATTTCATATTTTCTATTCTGGTTTGGGCCATGTGTAGCTACAACAACTTAAGGTGCTATTTGCAAATGCAACTTTGGTCTAAAGACAAAAAAAATTAATTTTTCAAGAAAAAAAAACTTTAATTTACATACATTAAATCTTCTTTTATTTCTTGGATGTTCACTACTAATAGTTAAAAAAAACAAAAAACAAAAACAACATCTAATCATTCTTTAGAAGACTGACTGACCCAAAAACTGATATCCCTAATTGTGTGTTTAGTGGATAAACAGAAAAGCTGACATCAGTATGTGATTTCTTTATTACTGGTTAAAACAGATGCACACAGCACATTTCACTTGACAACTGCTCTTAACTTGGTAACCACATAAGAGTCATTTTATTTCCTCTATGGTCCAAGACACTAATCCAGCCAAACGATCTACTACCCCTGCCTCTACAGAGGAAGAGACTTAATAGGATCAAAGGACTAAACAAAGTAGTAGACATTTAATCAAACCAGGTCATTGCTTCACTAAGACTTATCTGGTTAAAGGACAAATGTCTCTAATTGCTAGTGCCTGATTTTGACCTTGACTCAATGGTTGAGTATAGTAGTAGTCTTTGAAGCCAGTTTCTGACAGTAAATGCACTTGACAAAAAGACTAATGTGTATTATATATAAAGCATATTTGGTATTTGTACCTTAATGGGTAGGTAGTCACCAGTTGGTTGATGGAAACCTCCTGGCACACTGCAGTACTCTGTGGGGTAGATGAGGGCTGTTGAGCGAAGAATGTGGTGCAGCAGGTTGCAAGCCAGAGTGTAGCCCTGTTTACACTTGAGGTGGAGTGTCAACTGCAAAATCTGAACCAGCTCAGAGCGATAGGGCAGGATCTTATCGCCATCCACACGAGACACCTGCAGGTGCAAACAGCAAGAAGGTAAAATAAATGTTAAGGCAAAGAATTATTTAAGTAAGGAATTGGCAAACAGATAAGTTAACTGGAATTATAAAGAAGTCAATTCACCTCAGAGAGCAGCTGGAGATTCCACAGAAATTCCTTGTCAAGCTCCTCTTCATTCAACACTTCCTCATCTGTTCAAAAAAAAAAAAAAAAAAGGGGGGTGCATCAGGTAAATAATATCAATTCAGGGAGGGAAAACCAGATTCAGGTATTTGGAAATATCAACTACATATGGCTATTCCTGTGTGAGCATTACTTACTGACAGCAATTTGATTTATTGCATTGCAGCAGTGTGGTACAAACACCTTGAGTGACTCTGCAGGGTGACACTGAAAACAGAAGCAGAATGAAAATGAAACATAAATTAAGGAGCTCCACGAGGAGTTTGAGTGAATGATATTTACCTTAGCTGCAGCTCTACACATGTCAGCAACCATTCTGCCGGCTACACGAGTCTCAAAGATGTTCGTGGTTGCAAAGTTGAACACCTTTTCTAGAGCCACCTATTAAAACAAAGTGACAAATGTGTTCATATGTATAAATACTGTAAAAACACGTAACATATTTTCATTAATAATAAAAGATACCAAAACAGTCAATTAGAAGCAGAGATGCACCAATAGTGAATTTCTGGGGCAGATATCAATGTTCTAAACAACAATGCCTCCATTAGCTGAATGATGATTTTTTTTTCTTCCCCTCACCTTTGAGGAAAATGAAAGTAACGAAACTTAAAGCCATAATTAAACCGTCTTTGAAGATTCAGCCCTGAGCAAAGCTTCAAAGATTTGCTATTGCCCACTAACATCAGTCACTGTCATTGTTTAATAGCAAGAATCAGTTAATAAGTCAGATATCAGCCACCTCTCAGATGATGTCTAGGGTGTAGTTAACTATAACATATGACAGCTGGCCCTCAGCTTACCTTCTAAGGAGCATAAAAAGAAGCCCCTGGATAAAAATGTGTTGGTTTAAAGCAAGACAAACTTGCATTGCTATATTTTGTTATATACTTAGATATTTCCAAATAACATGCCAGGTACATTTAAGTGGGCCAAACTGACAAAATAAGGCTGCTTAATTCATTCATTCAGATCCTCGTCACTATGTCATCCTTCCCATCCAGATGTTGTTGTACGTGGTAAGCTTGTAAATGCTTCACAATAAAAGCTCAATTAAAAACTAAGAAAAACAAAACAAACAAAGGATGCCTCTGAACTCAAATCAGAGAAGGTATTTAATTTGAAATAATTATAGGACGGGCTGAGTATAATGCATCAACTTTAATAGGAGATATAGGGGCATCTTTCTTCCAGAAATTTGATCAATCATAGTTTTAAATCAAATATAAATATGCTTTTAAAACAAATACTTGTTGCCTTCTTGCAGTTGAGGTAAACGCAAACCTCAATTCACTATAAATGACTGAATTCTTATTCACCAAACAATGCCCCAAAATCCATTATCCAACTTGACAATGACCCAAAACATGCTCTCAGACATCTCACACTCACGTCATTATTTAGAAAGCATTTTGTTCAATATTAGACTTTTCTATAGTACTGTTTATGTACAAGTAACAGCATGAAAAGACGAGACTGAGTCTTAACCTTGAAGATGTCCAGGGAGCACTGTGTGAGGATGGTGCTAAAGGTTGAAGACAGTCCGAGCTCTACCAGGCTCTCCAGATGAGTCATTTTCTCAGTTTCTGTTTCCTCTCGGGTCTGTTCCAGAGTGCTGCTGTCTATCAGGGCAAAGCATCTATGCAGGGGAAAATGAGAAAAAAGAAAAAAAATGTTTAAATAGATACTGAATATAGAAAATACTCCTGGTGTATATAGATAAATCAGTTATAAAGAGTAAGTATATCTAGTTATTTGTTAAGAAAAGAGGAAAATAATTTTTCTAATTTGTTACCACACTCATTTTAACTTCCTCTGCCATGATATGAAACTAAATTTTGACTACAAGAATACCGAATGGGAACTATGACCCAACAATGGAGAATTGTACTGCTGCTGAACAGTTTCTCTCCTTTAATGTAGACAGTTTTGTATTAATGTTGCACATACCGGTCCATGAACTGAAGCACAAAGTCTTCGAATTCAGCTGAGGCTGAGCACAACTCTCTCTCCACCTTAAAGGTGCCAAAAAAAAGGAACAGAAGTCATACGTAAGGATGATGTAACACTTTTGATTTAAATGCAGAAAGATGGAGAAAAAAAACAAAACAGAAATTCACCTCTGTCAAGTCTGTTCGTTCATGCAGGGCAGACGAACAGTCCACCAAAGGCACAAGAGTCACAAACGTAGCAATAAACTGGAATGTGATCTGTAGGAACACGAATGAAGTTTGTGTCAGTTTTAGGAAGTTCAGCAATAACAGAGATGAACATCAGTGGTGCCCACCATGCACTTGCTGAAGTCATTTGGGTCGACGCCAGGCAGAGCCCTCATGAGCAGGGGTAGCATGTGAGTGGGCCCCTCAGGAAAGCGCTGCCCACCTGACACTAGGCTCCGTGCCACACCAATCATGCAGCTCAGAGTAGCAGTCAGCTGGTGGGGCTCTGTTAGAGTCTCTAAAGCAGGGTATGTTCTGTGGCAAAGCGAGGGAACAATCAGTCTTTTGTTTTCATCACAAAATGTAGTCTATTTTTTTTAATAGATTACTCTGAAGCACAATCAGGGCCAAATTTTCGTTTTGGATTCTCTACTTCAGTACAAACTTACTTCTCTAGCACAGGGGGGATGACCAACTCGGGCCTCATTAACGCTAAGTTCTGCAGGGCCTGGGCTGCATCGAGACTGCCCGTCTTGCTAAACATGGCCAGCAGAACTGGCTGCATCATACTCTCCACAAAGTCTGTGATATCCTCCTCTGTCAGCTTGTGACTGTCTGGTATTGGTGTAAGCCATGTGGGCTTTTTATAGCGCTCTCGGTGAAGCCGCCGAACCACGCTGGCTGGGAGACGTTGGAGCAGTTTCATGAGCTTCATCTGCGCATGCAAACAGAGGGGGAGAAAGATAGATGCATGACAGAGATGACACTGGGGGGCTTCCATGTACTCTGGACAAATTGAAAGGTAGAAGGTGCTGTTAGAAGATGACATCATGAACATACCAGCTGAGGATTTATTGATCATGATAGCTTTTTGGCTCACAGCAATGCTGCCATTATGATTTTTCCATCTTATATGTTATATACAATATAATACTAAAACACTTTTATATGTTTGTACATGAGCTCAGGTCCATAAAAATCAGAAGAGTATAAGTGAAATTTCACAAAAACAACAACAACAACAAAGTACAGTCATGTGATTGTCAAACTTTTCAACTCTCGGTCTCCCATCCCACCAGATCGTCAGCTGATTCACGCTGCTACTCTTTTTTTAGTTGATTGCAAAACAGTGTTTACGTGTAATAAAACAACATCTCACATCTATGCAATCAGCACCCTTAAATACACATACTCATGCCCTAAACAAAACAAAGGTTTGTGTACCAGGACATGTTGCTACCTGCCGTGATTAAAGACAGGATCCTCAAAACAGAAAGGCATGTGACCCGGGTGCCAGTGACCTTTAATAGTATCACAGCTATCTCATTCACGTGTCCTGCTGTTATTTCTGAACTAGAGTCTGACATAATCCATAAAAAGATTCAGGGGGCTTCCTGGAAAAAGATATGCAACTATTCCCCCTGTCCCTGTTAATTTGACGCTGGAATTATAGTTGGACCAAGCTGGATGAGTGATGTAATCACACTCACTGAAGGAAATCAAAACAACATGACTCAAGATTTCTTTTGATTTAGTATGATAGATGTTATACAACAGCTTTAACTCACTTATTAAGACAAGAAGTTAAAGAATGTCTTAATTTGTTTTTAACCATCAACAGTTCAACACACTTTCAGACTGTCTGTATTGAAAACGTGGATTTTTTCTTATCCTGCATTACCATCAATGGTAAAATAATACAAAAAGTATGGAGTTTGCAGACTCTGAATTGAACTAGTAATTTAAGTTAGTGTGTGGCAGAATGTAAACACAAAAGTTCTGCAAGCTTAGGTCGTTTACTGGGACAGATTTCTGTATTTAGTGGTCCATGTGTGCCACCAGGTAGTTTGTAGTAACAAGGTTTCAGTTATAAAAACATGGTGTCGTGTATTTGCATGTACCAATCTGAGCCGAGCAAAATGTTGTGGGGTTATTTTTTGTTGCTATTTATACTAAACTAAGCTGAACTAAGTTCTAACGAAGGAGAGTTTCTCAATTTGAGAGCACAACTCTTAATATTTCATTACTAAAAGGTTTTTAACTGTAGCAGTAGTTTATTTATATATATTATATATAAAATATATTATATATTTTTATATTCTCCATTTACAAGCTAGTTTGAGCCGTTGATATAATGAGCTAGTCTACATTTATGGTTTGTTTAGTTCCAGTCATCCAAAAGTACGAAGAAATGACTCACCAACCACCGGCCATGATTTGACGGGTGAAAGAAGGATGTAATACTGTTGAAAAGGCCACTGAGCTGAGCTTGAGCTTGCTTGCTGGGTCCTCCCTGAAATTGGTACAGTGAATATCACTGAGAATATCACATATGCCTAATTGCAAACTGTACAGTAAATGCAGTAAATTATATGGTATATTGTAACATAATATGATTTATGGTCTACAAACTAACCAGGAGGGCTGACACCCAAAGCACCACATGGCTGATGTCGTAGGCATTGGTGACGTATCGTGGTACAATCATCTGACTGGTCCCAACAGGAAGATTCAAGCTCCTCAAAATTCTTGTGAAAATCTGCAATGTGACAAACAAAATTAGCAGGGATATTGTTTGTGTGTTTACCTGGATATTGACAAGTTCTTTGAATGTTTATCTGTGACAGATACTGGTATCACTTCGGGGAAATACGCAAACATGATGCAAGAAGGAAAGCAAGCTCAACAAAGAAACCTGATAGTTTGTTTGCTTGATAACCAGCAATAGACATGACATACAAACCCAGAGAACATAGGAGCATGTGCCAAAATCCTCAAAAACAAGCAAGTGCTAAGTTGTGTAATGTGCAGTGGGAAGGAGCAACAAACCTTAGGAATATAAGGGTCCCAGTCAATGTAGCCAATGTTGTCATTGGCCAAGCGGGCAAAGAGATTAACCAGATGCTGCAAAGACGTATGACGACATGTTAAATAAGAAAGGTTAAAAAAAAAATAAATGTTGTACATATGGAAAAAAAAAATTATACATTCATCCACTTACAACTTCCCAGCTCGGAAGATTTTGCACAGATACCCATAAGCTGACCAACTCGTCGAACCACAACCTGTCAGAAAAGCAAAATCAGGAAATAAATCTTTCAAGTTCATAACACACGTGTGACATTTAACCGACCAATGAAAGTATGCTTCAGGCAGAGGGAGAGGAGCACTGGTTAAACATGATGTGAATCCCTTACTATAAGCAGAAAACAATGTAGGGTAGTGTTTTATCTTCTAACTCTATAATCTTGAATTATTTATAACTGTCCTACAAAGAGCTTTGTAATTTGGTGAGCATTAATAATTTAAAACTCATTTCCATGTTTGGGTCAGTCAATCTACTGCACAGCTGTTCAAATTAAATTTGATTACAGGTTTAAAAATATACATTTATGTCAATTCACAAATGTTGGAAACAGCAAAAGTAACATAACTCCCCATGGCAAAGACAGAATGAATTAACCATTTCTCAATCCACTGGTTCGAAAATATTATTGTAGCAGTTAGAAGCACCCATGAGTTTGCACTTAGTAACTGCTCCTCTTTGAAGATGTCAGAGTTTAAGCACACAGCAAGTTTGAGATCTACCCCACCGTTTCAAATATTTTTAAGTCAAGAGGCTGTGAAGGCCAAAAGCTTTAATATGTGGCTCTGACAAGAGTTCCTGGTGGATTTTTAGGCCTTCTTTAGATCATTGTCCCTGTTGTATCAGACAGTTTTTCAGCTCTTGACCAACTGACATCTGAATTCAGAGGGAGCTAACTTAAGTGGACTCCGTTTTTCCTTTTATGAAACCCAGCACCACAAATCTGTATACTCCTAGTGCTGGAGTACTCCTAGTGCTCCCAAGCCCGGATAAATGATGAGGATTGCACCAGGAAGGGCGTCTGGTGTAAAATCTTTGCCAAATTAAACATGTGGATCATCATCCTTTTATCTGTGGCTGTCACACAAACCTCAGGAGATCACTCCCACCACTAGTTACAATATTACAGTCACTTTCTGCTGATCTATTTGCAGTCCTACTTTGTCTCTCTGATTAGCAAATGAGCAATTTAATCCTCAGTTTTCCAGGTCTTCTTTTGACTTACATAGTTTATGTTAACCAACATTTCTTCATTTAAAGGAGTCCACTGTTTTAATTAAGACAAAACAAGGCTTTACAAGTAAAAGGGCACTAAAGAATACTGCCGAACCAAACAGCGTTTAATGCTGTGTATAAGGGGCAATAATGCAGTAAAAGCTACTCAGTACCCATGAAACAGAAGGTTGACATCTTGATGGTGTTATAGCTGGTGTATGCAAAAACAAAGTTTTACTTCTTTGCTAAAGCTAAAGCTTTAGTAAAGCTCATTAGCGTTATTATCTTGCTTCAGGCTGCCCAAACTTATGCTGTGCATGAATGATAAATTTTCCTAATATAAATTAAAACATTAATAGTATGTTCAAGGATATTTTATTGCCCTGGTAGAAGTGCAGCACGCTTTAGACGAACAGATGGCATCTCCTCAGCACTCTTAAACATTGTTAATTAAAAGTCAGGATAATAGTCAGTAATGGTTACTGCTGGTGAAAAATCTTTACACTTCTTTAATTAAACTGGATTCTGATTTCACTGAAACATTTTAAAGGTTTGCCTAACTGAAACTACTCTTTAACATGTTTTTCTTCATTTGCATCTATAATGTGCGCTTTTATCGTATTAATTTTTGTTTTTGTACACATCTGCTTAAAAAAAAGTTCTAAATCTCAATGAGATTTATCATTTATTATAATAATAATAAAAATAATGTGCAAGGACAGGACATGGCTAATATAGTAATGAACTGAAAAAAAAATCCTTTTTAAACAAGCATTAAAAATACAGAGTATTAAAAAAGAGTCGATATGTCTCACTGCAGTTGGTTAGGATAGAAAAAAAACTGTGCCTCTGTTCTCTTTTATAGCACTTGTTTCTATGTCTCACTATGGGAAACGCCCCTTGCATATCACAGTCACTTATTCCATTATGCCTGCCAGTTCTGAGTGGCAGTCATGACATCTGTATCGGGACCCTCTACTTTTGCAGAAGGCTGACTCTGTCTTTCCATTCATCTCTTCTTTATTCAGAAGAAAAGCTTTTTTCCTCCCCTCACATACAAAGGCTGATTCTTCATAAAGTCAAGCAGCTAAAGTTGAAAGAAGAGTGCAAATCTTTCCTTATCAACACAAGGACTGCCAGCGTAACTGGTGACGTTTTTTAATAAATTGAATTACGTAACACAATCTGCCACTGGAACACATGACTGTGTAGGCCTGTGTAGACATACTGCTAAATATCATAGCTCATTTTTGATTACTTTCTCTTTGATGTCGCATCAAACTTTGAATAGCAGTGTACATGTAAGAGAATAAAAGAGGTTTCATACTTGAAGCCCCTGTGATGCAGATCTGGAGGCAGAGTTGTTGGTAGAAAGAGCTCAAAGTAGCTGATTGCTCGTTGCATGGTGACATCAAAGGGACAAAGGAGTGGTCTCCACTCATCCAGCATCTCCTGAGTAGCCGCCTCTGAAAAGTACCTGCACAAAGGTAGAGAGAGAAACAAAATCAGAGTTTTGCTTTTTTTATTTTTTTATTTTATTATTATTATTATTATATACACATGGTGACAATACCACCAACATTTACATGATTGCTCATAAAAATACACTACCATCCACTTTATTGGAGAAATGTTTAATATGTAATCCAAAAACACAACAAGTTCAACTAGAACCAACAAACTTTTACATTTTCAGTTTTCGGCCGGTCACAGTTGTACCTAATAAAATGGCCAGTCACTGTATATGAACAGATGAAACATCTCAACCTTCAAAGGAGCTTAAAGTGTGGTTCAAAGATGGACAACCTGAACGTGTACATCAGGTTTGGAGACTGACAACTTCTAAGGAGTACTTAAAACCAGCAATGAAACAAAGCCTGGGTCAGAATTACTTAAGACTAGACTAAGTAGGAACATGTTGTTGGTCTCAAAGGTACGGTTTTATCTTGGTTTAAATCCTATCTCTCAGAGAGGTCGTTCTCTGTTGCTATTGGGCAACACTCCTCGGCTTCTGCCCCTATTTATTGTGGTGTGCCTCAAGGGTCCGTGCTCGGTCCTGCTCTTTTCTCTTTGTACATGTTGCCCTTGGGATAATTTTTTAGTAAATACAACATCTCCTTTCACTGTTATGCCGATGATATCCAGATTTATTTACCTTTGAAATCCAATGAGACTGCTTCTTTGCAACCTCTGTTCAACTGTTTGCATGAAGTTAAAATTTGGTTATCACATAATTTTCTTACATTGAACGAGAATAAGACCGAAATCATAGTCTTTGGTAGTCACACTCCACTAGACCAGTTAGCTGATGCCCTAGGCCCTCTCGCTAGCCATCTTTCGTCCACTGTAAGAAACCTCGGAGTGTTCCTGGATGGCTCTTTTAAACTCGAGAAACAGGTGTCCACTGTGGTAAAAAACAGCTTTTACCAGTTGCGTCAGATTTCCAAAGAAAGCCGTTCCTTCCTTTAAAGGACCTTGAAAAGCTTATCCACGCATTTATTACATCCAGATTGGACTACTGTAACTCCCTCTACTCGGGCCTCCAACACTCCTCTCTTTGCCGGCTCCAGTTAATTCAAAATGCAGCTGCGCGTCTTTTAACAGGTACGAGAATTCATGAACACATAACTCCAATTTTAGCCAAATTACATTGGCTCCCTGTTAAATATCGTATAGATTTTAAAATTCCTTTGTTCACTTTTAATATTTTGAATAATTTAGCGCCCAGTTATCTTTCTGATTTACTCCATTCATACAATCCCAACAGAGCACTTAGATCGTCCAACCACAGGCTCCTAGCACAACCTAGGACTCGAATGAAGTCGAGAGGCGACCGGGCCTTTGCATCCGTGGCACCCAGACTCTGGAATAACCTCCCCGTTCATATTCGCACTGCCGAGTCTATCCAGTCTTTTAAATTACGTCTTAAAACTTATTTTTTTACTTTGGCTTTTGATTCTGTGTAGTTGGCTGTTTTAGCTTGTTGCGTTGTTACCTATTGTTTGTTGTCCTCTTTTATTGTTTGTTTTAACTGTCTCATGTTTTTATTGACTGTGAAGCACTATGGTCAACACTGTTGTTTTAATATGTGCTATATAAATAAATTTTGATTGATTGATTGATTGATTGATAATAATAACCTTCAACACTGCTGATTCTACTTAAGCGAATTCAGATGCATCTATTATGAAATTATCAACATTATAAATAACAGTTTGCCTGATGCTGAATATGATTTCTTATTTCTAATTGCTGAATACATTTTATTACGTTGTAATGTAAGAAAAGAATTCTAATCTGTAGTAAGGTTCAGACATTTGCCTCTCATTCATTTTTGCTAATACAAATCCAGACAGGACAGGAGCAGATTGATGATAACCACACAAACACAGATACACAGGCTACTCTTGGGAACAGCGGAGAAGAGAATTAAACATTCATAGGTGTGGTCAAGTCACACGATTTGATACTGACAATGCACATTACAGCAACTTTAAGGAGTCATTTTTGCATGTAAGGGTGACCATTTATCACAAGTTCTGCCTGAAATGGTCAAAGTATTCTCTGAATTATCGATCAGAAAATCAAATTTAAGAGTACAGGGGCCGAACTGGTAATTTGGGAAATCCAGGCAAACTCTTTGTTTTGTTTTCTGGGGGTTTTCTGTAGCAATACTGCCATTTGTAGAAGCACACAAAGTACTTTTCTTCATTAAAACAGAAAATATCACGTTGTAAAAATACTGCCAGGGAAAAAAAATCCTGCATTCAATATTTTTTTTTCTTTACATGAGAGCAATATGCTTACATGTGAAAAATAAATCAATATAAATTTTATTTCCTCATTATTCTAACTATTCAGAATACCATTAGAGTACCGAATAAGACTTTATATGGCTTCAGAGCAAAAGCATTCAACTGTGAACCATTATCTTCATTTGAGTATCTATTCGTTGACATGATCTGCCATGTTTGTGCTCACATTACAGACAAGTGACTCAAGTACACACAAGCAGCAGCTACTGAAATTCCAGTGTTAGAGCACAATGTCCCACAGATGGGAGATTACAAGTCATACACCTGGCACATTTTTAGCTATTAGGATAAATCCTACGGTTCCACAGGGGTCAAAGACCCGAGAGGATTTTCATGGTCTGTTTTGCGTTTATTTAAACTCTGCAGGTTATTTCAGGTCACCTAGCCATCTCTGTGATTTTGTATTCACTGGTGATCCTGGGGGAAAATAAATTAATAAAACAAAACCAAGTGTCCTTCCCTCTCCCTCAGTGCTGATCCACAGCGTCTCAGCAGCAAACCACAAATCATTCTCGCTTCTCACACTAAGAGGAAACTCTCACACAAGACAGAATTAGATAAGATAATAGGATTATCTGCCTAAGTGCAAACTTAAGGACGAATCCTAGTGCTCACCTAAGATACCTGCAAGTGTACTATTTTGGTGAACCTGAAGCTTTGCAATAATAAAATGACACAACATAGAGCTTCTTTGCCCAACTTTTAAATAAAGGGTTAAGAAACGCAATATGCATATAAACAAGAGATTCTCTGACTGACACGCAGTTATTAAACCAAACATCTGCAGTACTATTAAACTCCTGAATCCAAAGACAAGGTAAAATGAGGACATTCATGAATTGATATATTAAGGTGTACTTACGGTCTGCAGCTTTTCACAAGTGTTTTCAACACGCTTTCCACAGAGCTGTAATGAAAAAAGGAGTGAAAAGTTTTTTATTAGGCTGTCAGTAAAAGACTGATGTTGGTTACAGTTAATCAGCTTTCACATCAGTGCAATCTCAGTTTAATTGCATGCACACAGAAACTTCTTGACACATCTGACTAACGTGCTGTGAAAAAGGAAAGTTTACAGGTCGGTGTATAGTGACAATACAAGCAGAGTAAATGTTACCTGTACTATCTGAGCTTACTAACTGGGTTCAAGCCAAAATAAAGATGTACATGTTAATCTGTTTCTAACTGACACCACCATAACTCTTACATAACAGAGTTACAAATATGATACATTAGCGTAGTTTACGAATTTTCCACTAGTTTAAAAAATAATAATTAAAAACTCCTGACTTGATTACCTTTACATAAAGACTGAATGACAGAGAGTGATATAACCAGAGTTCTTAGGCTCCTTTCTACAATCCCATCTATTTACTGACATGCAAAGTCAAACCATGCCTGGTTGAAAAATACCACTCAACAGCTTGTTATCCGTCTTTGCATCACTCGAGTCTTTAGATAGCTGTAGCTGACAGATTTAATTCTTAATCGATAGCCGCATTTATGAGTGATGCTGTGCAAGCCAAACTGCAACCTACTGATCTACTGTTTACACTGTAAGCCCACAACACACCAGCTAAAAACCCCAAAATATGCAAATCCAACAGCAGAAAAATGTGAGTGAGCGCACTCTGTGGTAAGGACCACGCTATATAACCTACAAATACTAGAAAAAATGTTTATAGTTTTAAAAACAAAATTATAAGAACTTGGGCTCCTAAACATCTAGACTCTTGAAAATGCTGCTCAGTAAACCAAGGACTTCAAAACAGGTTAGAGTGGGGATGTGTAACAAGAAAAACAACAAAAAGCTAGACAGCTTATGAGTTAATGAAACTAAAGTCAAGCATAAAACATAATGAATGCTTCACAATGTGTCATAAATACTGTAAACTGTACTACATCTTAATATGGTCATCAAAGTCTGATGCCATCATAACATAACATGAAAGATTAGAAGCATTTAAGAAAACATGTTAAATAAAAGAATCATCTATTAATATGAGCTAATGGTTGCTATCGGGAAGAGTAGAATGATACAAAAATTTGTTAGCTGCAGTGCGACAGTCTCCAATATGGGTGAAATGTTAACATTGATTAACTCCTGATTTTTTTTTTCCTTCTCTCACAAGCTGCATATGGGGTGTCCAGTTTTTACTTTCACATGCAACATGGTGTCTCAAAGGATGAATTCAAAGTAAAAACAAAACAAAACAAAAAACACAAAGAGAAATGTTTATCCTTACCACCTCTGAACCAATTTTATCATTACGTGTTTAGAGGATGAACGAGGCCGTAGATAACTGAATGTAAAAGGAGACAAAGGCATAAAAAAAAACATTCAGCACACAAGAGTGCCTATTACTTGTGCAGCAACTTATACAACATATTATCTTTTGTGTGCATTAATATGGGCTGGACAAGGATTAGCTGACCAACCAAAGCAGCTTGCTTACATTGGCTCAATATGAAAGCATTTTGCTAGCAAAGTAGCAATGTTCCCATAGCACCCTAAAAGAGCACCTCGCACTGCTTGCTAAGAACTTCACAAGGAACGTCTTGCACAGGACAGACCAACATTGTAAAATCTCTAAAGTCATGCTAAACTGTAAAAATCATAGCGGCTATAGTTCCTGGTAAAAACAAACATTACGTGGTATAAAACATGACAAGCTTGTCACCTGAGGTATAACAAACCGAGTCTGTTTGAAAATAACCAGGCCATAATTTGAATTAAACAGCAACTATCACAAGGGATCCCTTTTAATTTGAATTGAGAAAAATAAATAAATGGATGTCAACACCAGGGAAACAGTCTACTGAAGTTATGAAATGAAAAAAGTAAAAATTTGACTTGTCGCGGAGCAAGCTTTTTTCTTTTTAAGACATCCTTCCATTTGACAATGTCACTGGCAGGCAGAGTGAAGAGTTGGCCAACTTAGAGAAAGATGAGAAATGAGTCATTTTAAAACAATAAATATGATAATGCACATTTCAGGACATTCTTTTTCTGAGACAGCGTTGCTGCGCACACAAAAACTGCAACAAAAGTTGGCTAACAAATAGCAGGAGAGTTGGAGGGAATCAGACTTCCTCCAATCTCCACATAGCTGGTCAAGTGCTGTGTTAAAGAGGTTGTGAATAGGAAATAGTTGCTTTTTTTACAAAGAAGGATTAATAAAGATGATTGCATCACATATTTTAAAACAATGTAGAGGTGAAGGAGCTGTTCAGTGCAATTTGACTATCATATGTGCAGTTCAGACTAACCGTGAAATAAATGTTGCCTAAAGCACATTTTCTGCTGCTTTTAAAAAAAACATCCCACCTAATTTGTGAAATCTGACTCAACAGCTAAACCAAAAAGTATACCTCATTTCTAAGTTTAAGCACAGTTTTCATTTGTTTTTATTTCTTTGTTTTTTAATAACAACATTTGCAGGCTTCACTTAAAACCACAGGCATACTTGGGAAACCAGTTGAGGCCGAGATGCTCCGTCTTTGAGAAAAGAATCCTGTCGTATAGCTCATACAGCGGTCTCCATGGCAACTCAAGGTCCTCCCTTGACAGGAGTTCTCGTTTCCTGTTAAGATGAAGATGACATATGTATAGAAATTGAGAAACACGCAAAAGCTACCTGATCATGCAGTCTTCACCAGACAAATCATCACTGGTGAGCATACGGCATGTTTAAATGTAACTTCACTCTTGGAGAAACCAAAAACACATCTGTACAAGTTGTTGAGTAAACCAGACAGGAACCAATCTTACTTGAGGAGGTTAATAAGAAGCCGAGCAAGGCCCTGCATCATGCTGATCTCCAGTTTGGGTATCATCACTAGCTCGTAGAGCAACTTGATAAACAGCACATGGTCTTCTTTGCTGAATTTGCGCCCATACAGTCTCATGTACCTTAAGGAGAAGAGAATGTGGGAAAATGACTCCAGTTTCAGGACAGATAATAAGAGGTCAAAAGTGTTTACATGCATAAGACACAGGAATGTAATGAACTTGGTAATCAATATAATCAATATAATTTAAGAAAAGTCATATTTAAAATAAATACTACACTTGAATAAAGCTTGTAGACAATTTAAAATGAAAATGTTTTTTTAATCAATCTTTAAGTGCAAAAATACTGGTAAACCGAATCTGGGTCAGCATAACAGTCAACTTTCCGTTTGCCTGATCCGGCAGTGAGTCACTCCTGAAAAGTGCAATGAGCCAGCTTTTGGGACTGAAATGGATTAAAGCAGGCCTGCAACCACGTACAACAACAACAAACAGCATAATGTAATCAACTATCCATACCGACAATATTTTTTTGCTGGTCCCGTAGCGTCCCTAATCAGATGCCCGACAGACTGTAGCTACCGGGCATTCAAAGCTGTGTAGCGTTTTATAAGTAATTAAGCACAGCAGGCCGTGAGGAAACGACCGTGTTTCGTAAAACACGCAAAACAAATCTAAGTTTTCGGTTTGACTGATCAGTGTGCGCACAGTTCCTACAAAACACTTCGGCGTATTATATAATAAACACACCGCATTTTACACTTTACGAGTTACAGTGGTAAAATATATGTTGTTTGCGTTACTTCTCAATAGGCTCAATGTTGCAAACATTACCAAGTGAGCAACAACTGTTACATTAGGACATTAGAGATTAGTGTTACTTACGTGGAAAGTTTCCTCGTCCAAAACAGGACACCGGGCCATATCTCTCGAAGCTGAACAGCTCGGCCCAAGTTTCCTTTTATCTTACTCAAAATATCATTGGATTCAGCGTCTAGCCTGTCCGCGTACGGCAGAAGTTTGTTGTATACGATGTCTTTTTGAGGAATAAAATCCAATGTGTCAGGCTGTGTCTTTTTCATTCTACGGGTTAAAACTAGCTAGCTTCACTAGCACTACTTTAACTTCGTTTCGATTTTCACTTCACGCTGTAATGCTACCCGGCTAATACAACGGCTAGTTAGCTACACTCTCCAATGAATAAGGTTATTATGGCCCGCACAGTGACTAAGTTATAACATTCACAAGTTGATGACACGGTAGCTAGCCATCTAGCTTAAGTTAAATTAGCTTCCTTTAGCCGAAAACATCATCAGCGTCATCTTATAAAGATATTAAGGCGGACGAATTGTACAACTTTGTTCAAAAATGCCTTGGCACTGGAAATTCTCTCTTTCGGCTAACGCACTCCTAAAGACCTGACAGCCAGCTAACGGTCTAGCTAAAGTTAGCGGCGTACTACAAAAGCACTGTCATATCCCATTGACTGTCAACGTCGACTGATTCATCCAACTACAGCAAAGGAGACTGCGGACGACACCCAGCTACCCGCTGCACAACACATGCGTCATATCCGCTACCTCAAAGGGAGAACTACGATTCCCAGCAACCCCCATTTCCGTTAGTTATTTTTATAAACTGTTAGCAAACAGGATGACTCGAAATCCACTTAAGACTTCTTGTCCTCTGATGTCTTCTATTGGTTCTTCGTTTCGCCATGAAGAACTTTCTTTTTACAGAACACTTTAGGCACAAGGCTGCAATGTGAAGTCCAACAAAAGCATTAATAAAAGTGATATTATTATTATTATTATTATTATTATTATTATTATTATTATTATGTATGCTTTTATTTTGCTTTAAAAATGCTTAAAGTGAACTTACTTAAGCAGACTGAATATGCCACTGAGCATAGTGTCACTGTTTATCAGTTTATCATTGGCTAACTTGCTTTCTTTGCAAAGTTGAATTTGTAACGAGCTTATTTACAGGTGTAATCGGACTGTGTTTTTATTGTATTTTTTTATGCAATTAGCTTGAACATCTTTTTTTTCTCTCTGATGGAATCATTTTTTCTGTGGGTCCCCAGCAACTTGAAATCCTTGTAAAAACTTATAATAAAATAAAATCCTGCGCATACTACTACTAATACTACAACTAACAATAATATAAAAATATTTAATATAAAATTATTTATAGCTTAATGATGATGAGCAACATTAACAATATAAACACAAGCTCAAAATAACCTTGTAATCAATAATGCCACCTAAGTTTTCATATTTAAATTTAATTAAGTAACTCTGTTGTATAAATATATGTTAGATTGTGACTCAAATCACTCTCTATTTTTTTAAACAGAAAGAAGCACACAATCTAACGGGGACTACCATCTTGCGGTCAAATGGTGAAGTACAAGTACGGATGGTTTATTGTAGAAGCTCCACTCTAACCCTAATTCCAAATACTTCTGGAGTTGGATGCAAAAGCTACATAAACTGGGCAAAGCGTACAGTTTTGATGATCGAAATGTTGCGTGAAGACATTTTTAAAACAACAAACGTGATTAAAGCACGTGAGAGAACAGTGCGTGTTTGCGTGCCTAGCATTAGTATTACGACTTGAGTGAAGCGCTGCCACATAGACGATCTGTCGTGGCGGAAATTTGTTCGGTGTCATAGCAACGATCAACATTTCTAAAGCGATTAAAGTGTCGACGAGCACGGACAGTTAATAATAACGACAGGAACTGTATGAGTACGCACACACAGTTACTAATGACGCTCCACGTACTTCTTCCAGGAGATAATTAGCGTTACGATCGTAACACAGCAGGCGGAGGGTCGTGTCACGGTGTTAGCCTGTGACAGATGGCAAAGATGCTGACTGAAAAGCTCAGTTTGACTTGTGACAGACTCCTGTCACACCGGCAGCTCGCATGCTGTTACTCTTATTTTAGCATACCACAGCACGGCAAGGAAGTGCTCGTTTACAGCACAAGGGACGGACAGCAGAAGGTTTGTTAAGTAATTTGTTCGTGTCTGCACCATGGTCCGCACTCTGGCTACAGAGCGTCAGAACAATTTAATACATCTGAAAAAATCATATATATACAAAAATGTCATTAAAAAGTATTTGTTTGAATGTTTGACCCACAGACATGGATTCCTACTGAAATGCTGCAGCGAAGTTTACAATAAATACCAGATTTGCACGTTAGATTTAGCATATCATGGCAAACTAAACAAACAGTTCATCTGCATTCAGACAACTTTCTTTTTCGTTTCTTAATTCACTCGTGCCATGACCGCGAAACAAGCCACGCGTGGACAGATTGCTCTTCCTCTTACATGACGGACTTTATTGTCATTTTGCCAGCCAGTTTGTTTCAAGGTGAACTAATCTGGAAGAAACAGTGTCACTAACCTAAAAAGGCCAGCAGGTGGCTGTTTAACCTCTCTTTCTTACACATTTACTAGCCCTGGGCCAGATTATGTGGATTCCAGCATAGTACATTTAAAAATGGCAAAACCGGTGAAACCTTTATGCACAGACAGGCAAACAAACTTTTATACATTATCCACTCATCTTTTATATATTTTAATGTTGCATTTAGTCACAATCACAAATGGCCTGGTGTTTTTGTCAGACAGTAGGGAACCTACTAAATAGATCTTTGTTTAAAATTGTGCTAGAGTCAAGGTCATGTTTGTCACTTTACAGGCGATTAGCTGTGAATTGTAATGGATTGTGAGATACATGAGCTGCTATGTCATTGACCTTCTTGACCATTGACCATTCATGCTTTACTAAAGTTTTTTTTTTTCATAGCCCCTCATACTAACTGGTCACCATGGTGACATCAGTGCCCTTACTTTTGGAAAAAGAAGCAGTCCTGTTATCCTCTGCTCCGCCTCTGCTGATTACGTCATTGTCTGGGATATTGAATTGTGCCAGAAGAGAACACAGGAGGGTAAAGATACATAGTTCTGTGTGTTTGACCCTGAATTGTTGCATGCTGTGAGCAGTGCTCTGCAGTAAAGCGTTTCTCCATCCCAAATCACACACATTTTTCCCCATTATAGAGCTCTGTTTTGCAATGTTGCGGAGCCACTTTAGCACACGCTTCATATCACGTGATGTAGTGAAAATGATCATTTTCCTGTTAAGTTTAAATGTAAGCAGACAAACATTTTGGTTTGCAGGTAAAGTTGCAGCTGGAACAGTTATCGGGACTTTGCTGGGGGAGGTTGTTCATCTTTCATTTTGTTTCTCTGATGCACGAGTGGCTGCATGCACGGGAGCAACTGCATGTATTCTCAGCTCAAAGGTACCAGATGATCATGCTGCACGTCTTCCACTTGGTCAATGTATTTAAGCTAAAGGGTTGTAAATGGACTGGTTTTTATACTTTCTACTCTACCTGATCACTCACAGCACTTTTAAAACATGTGCCTCATTCAACAATTCACATTCACATTCATACAACCACTTTTTTCTATGCTCTGTTTAACATTCATACACATTTACACTCTGATGGATGCAGAGAGCAACTTGAGGTTAAGATCTTGCGCAAGGATATTTTGCATGCAAGCTGGAGCAGCCAGGGATTAAACCTGATTTTAAGATTAGTAGATGACCTGCTCTGCCTGCTGAGCTACAGTCACCTCATTGACTTTTAAAAAAATATTTACTACAAGACAGTAATCACCACTTGTTCTTACTCAAGTTTTACGGTTGTTTTTTCCACATCAGAGACCAGAAACTATCCATACCTTGACGGGCCACCTGGGACCTGTAACATCAGCAGAGTTCTGCCCCTGGAATAACGATATCCTCGTCACCACATCAGAAGACCGCACCTTTAGGGTATTACTTTAAATTTTACACTTTTTATTTAGCCACAGTGATGTGTAATGGTTTAGAAAAACAAATTGTGCACACCTTACTTGGACTTTTAGCTTTTTACTTTTGTCTCGTCAGGTGTGGGATTTAAAAACTGAAGCTGTTTTCTTCCAGTCGTTTGTGCTTTCAGGTATGACGTAAATATTTTAAATCATGTTGGTGAAGCGGTAAACATTCATTCTTTTGAGCTTCGCCCCTTTAGCCTGCAATACTCTTATTCACTTTGTACAGTAGAAATGATAACTCTATTTTAAAACAGGACTATAAAAACTGGGATGTCAGATTAGGCTGTTGGTTAAGGATTGGTATCTCTTTCTGGGGTTTTCTCCCTTCTGTACCCAGGGCTCCTGTGATAGAAGCCACTCCATTAGCATAAAGTAAATTAGTTATGATTATTCAACCATAGTTTTCAATTTTCTAAAATTTGAAGGTTTGAAAATATTGAACTTCCTTAATCCTTTAGCCTCTCCACTGCTCACTACATACTTCTTGGAAGGGGACAGGCATCTTATCACCGGTTCAACTGATGGACAGGTTAGTGACTGAGGTACGCGGCAGCTCAAAAGGCTCAGACACTGAAATTCCACGAGCTGAAAGACAACTGTCTGTTTTAGGTGTGGTGCTTTTCTCTCAGTGACGACCACAAGTGTCACCTAGTGACCAAAATGGACCTTGAGAAGATGGAAAAAAGACATCAAATGCACCGAGAGACTGTGAGCCATCAAGCAGGTGACGCGACATGAAACAGATAGTTCTTTAAACTAGTTGGAAAAGTTCACTCAGTTACTTTTATGCTACTTTTGGATGTTTTCTTCCAGGGTGTGTTTTAAAATCGTCTGCTGATAAAGTGGAGACTTCAAAACCTGTTCTCAAAATGGCTTTATGTAGGCCTCTATCAGACATCAATGGTGACCAAGAAAAGTAAGTACAGCTTAGCTGGAATAGGTGCCTTGACCCTTATTATAACTTCCTTTAAACTGGTAAAACTACATAAACTAAACAGTGTGGATGAATGGATTCGTTCACAGAGTTGTAGATGTAGTTTACAATTAGTTTTCAATCATTAGTCACAAGAAAAAACTAGATCTAAGCCTTTCATTTACTCGTTTCCTCCCTCTCAGTGGATCATATTGTTTGATTTTAGCACAAGGAAGATCTGGTTCTCTTCATTTTTGACAGGGAATCTTAATAAAGCACGACTGTCAGCTATATGTATTCTCAAGGGCTCTATTTTGTTTATTATTCCACAAAGTGCAAATGGTATGTCATCCAGGAGAATATTAGCAAAATGATTTAAAACACATATGTCAAATTAAAAAAAAAAAAAAAAAAAAAGCTGCACATTTTTGCCATTAACACAGTGTCACAAGCTCCTGGAAAAAAAGTCCTTATGACATGCCACATCCGTATGGACTAATTGCTGCACGTGTTCACACACTCACAGGAAACCTGAAGGAAACTTCACACGGCGCGGGAAACTGCTGTCTCGAAGCATAAAGTTTCAGACCGTTGAAACATATTGTTGCTGTGACAGGAGGCAGGCACTTGAAAAACACGCAGACATGACTAGATTTGTATGATTCCTAATTGCTGTAAGGAAAGCTTGTGATCTCAGTGCAGAGCTCAGCGACTTACTGACTTCACACTTTACTGTTAGAGTGAAATACAGAACAAGTGGAAGCAGAGTCAGTGTGTGATCATTTGAAGTCGTTGAAGTTTCTTTGCAAGCCACATATTCATTGTATAAGACAAAGTAATCATTTCTAGTCACTGTTAGCATCAGTGTTTAGACACTATTCAGACAGCACACATTTGAAATAATTGATTTACTACAGCAGTACAGTTTGGCACAACAGAGTTTGGCATCTGGACTTCCAGCTCATCATTCCCTGCGAGTATGTTTCTATAAATTTGGGTACTGATAAATAAATCTTGCTCTGGAGACTTGTGGATGTTGTGTTGGTGGAGGGGTTGAAGGAGCAGTGATGCTGACGTGTCAGAGTGAAAAGCAAAGCTTAAATATATAAATAAATTGGGACACTAGGGAACTAAAGCATGTTATGTATGTTTCTCACAGTGCAGCTTGATGTGCCAAACTAAAGTAGCTCACGGGCTTTGCTCAAGTAAGATTCCACATAGTAGTATGAAAATAATGATGCACAAAAATGTAAAACCTTCCAAACATAAATTGCCCACAAACTCAAAACCTCAACATGCAGCCCAGAGCAGGAAGTGGATAAAAGAGCAGAGCGACTGTGGCTCAGGGGGTTGGGAATCGCATCTGTAACCGGAAGGTCGCCGGTTCGATCCCTGGGCTCTCTGTCCTTGGTCGTTGTGTCCTTGGGCAAGACACTTTACCCTACTTGCCTACTGGTGTTGGCCAGAGGGGCCGATGGCGCAATATGGCAGCCTCGCTTCTGTCAGTCTGCCCCAGGGCAGCTGTGGCTACAACTGTAGCTGCCTCCACCAGTGTGTGAGAGTGAATGAATAGTGGTGTTGTAAAGCGCTTTGGGTGCCTTGAAAAGCGCTATATAAATCCAATCCATTATTATTAGCTCCTTTCTTCTCTGTGGTATTAGTTTCCAGTGTGCTGAATGTATATAGTTTAGACTGCATGAAGTCAAAGGTAACTTGAATCAAGGCCTATACTTTTATGGTGTACATGTCTTGCCACTTCATCACATCAATATGTTGATCTTTTGTGTCGTTTGTCTGACCCCAAATGAAAAATTCTTTTTGCGAGAAAACCCCTTAACATGGTTTTTCCATATGTTTCTGTTTGGGGGCCCTGCAGTGACAACAGCTGGTTTTGTATTGGAAGCTCTGATGGTCTGTATGTGGTTGATCTGGCTACGTCTGAACTGGTAACAGCGCTATATTTCAAAGGTAGGCTGCTGGGGACATGCCTTCTCCCATCTTTCTGTCTTTCTTTAAGAAACTCTGGTATGCCTCCAATAAAACATGTGGTTTCCCCTGAGAGATTCCACTGGTCATTTCTTTTTTGAATGTGATAGCACATGATGATGAATATGATTTTTGTTCTTGTAGATTACCCTAAGCTGAGCATCACCATGGCTGGCTCATGGACCATCTCTCCAGGGTGTGATAACTCTGTGAGTATTTCCATTAAAATTGCCTTTTCAGCTTGACTTCTATCATTAATACAGTGTTGCTGGTATTGTTTTTAGTATAAAGAGATAGGATTTACTAGTTAGGATAGTGCGATATAATGTTTTTAATGTGTGTTTGTCTGCAAACTGATTTCATTGGTGTCACAACCATGTAACATGCAGTCACTGAACTTTTGAAGGTTCTAAGTAGAAATTAAAATAAAGTGCAGCAGTCTATTTGTAGACAGGCCAGAACAACATCATAGAAAAAAGTAGATTTCCATAGGCTTTTGGATAATTGCCAAATATAATAAACTCTGTAGGAAATAAATGTAAACAGTTACACGTATTCTCAGCAGGAGAATATTAACAAATTAACTTTTATGATTGTTGGAGTGTAAATGCACCCACCACCTCTCCCCATGTCTGGCACTATATCTGGTATGTAAACATACAATATTTTTGAAAATGGCTGCAGCATTAAAACCGATCCCTAAACAGCTTTGCTTTGTTCTTTTCTTAAAACTTCTGCTAAATAACCAAGTTTATGGTTCACCAATGGCTAACTTTTATGTAAAACAGTAGCAATTATTTAATGTTCTCTCAGTCTAACAGCTTAAAACACATGTTTATGTATATATTATTACTACAAGAATAGTGTTTTTTATTTTATTAAAATTTTAATTGATTGAATTTATTTCCCACACAGATGCTGATGTTAGTGAGCTCTTTGTTTACCCCATGTGTGGTCATGTTGGAGGTGCGTCTATATGACCTAGGAAGGCCCTTGGCTTGTGGCAAAGGATTTTCAGTGTTCCCAAGGTAAAGCTGGAGTTAACTGAAAAATATTAGGTAGCAATACAATATTTTAATGATCTACAGTGACAAAACCTTTTTTTCCTACTCACTTCATCTTACTGATCAAAACCAAAATTCAAGTTTAATAGAACTTGATGAGGGACACTGTGGCCTTGTAGTGTAGCTACTTGAGGTCTAAAACTTTGTTTTGCTTTTTATTTTTTATGGGTAGTATAATAGCAAGCATTTCAGCTACTTGTTTTGTGAAAAATAAAATAAAAAAAGATTAAAAAAAAGTCTACAAACGACAGACAAAATAAGTATTTTTTAACTATTTGAAATAAGCACAAAACTGCTCTGGCTAGTGAGTGATTGCACTTTATACGATTCTAAACTTTTAAATTTGCATACGTAAGCTAACAGTCACAATAAGATTACTTTTTAAATGCCAAACGTTTTAAATTGTCCTCTGAGAAAGAAGGAACATTCATTCAGCCATTACCCGTAACTCCATAAATGATTACCTAGCAAAGTCCAGCAGCACCAATAAGGACTAATTTCATCAACGTAATGTGCTTTTTGTCTGCTTTAACAAATTTGCTATTTGTGAGCCAAAGCATAATCATTTGGGATAGTTACAACTTGCAAAAACAATGCCTTTATACAGTTTTGTTAGTCTGGTCATTTGAGCTTATATATGATTGTGGGCTGTTTTTTAAAGTTGGCCTCCTGCCTCTAATGCCCTCTGACTCTGACATTTCCATATTAACTTCCTCTATTACAAACATTCATGCCATCTGGTTTTTCATGAGTCAACAATATCATGGCATTGGAAATCAGAGGGGCTAATAATCCATAAGAGTGGAAAATGCTGTGCTCCTCCATTTCCAGTAACTCCCCCAGCCCTCCCCTCCATTTCACCCCTCTCTTGTTTTCAGTTCTCCTCCGCTGCCCAATTCTCCCCTCAATACTGAGCTAAAGAGGAAGGAGCCCAGCCATCCTAAAAAGAAAGGTCAGCATCCCCGAACACTCACCTCTCACTTATACTCATACACACAGAATAAAAAGAAAGCTACTACTATCTGAAGACTTTGAGCTTTAAAAATGTGACCCTTTTTGTGGTTTATTTCATGACTGGCTCATTATCTGTTTTTTGTTTTTTGCTTGACCACATATAAAAGCCACTTTCAACAGCTCCCTTATTCACAAGGGCTTGCCACAGCAGGTAGCACCGCATATTTGATTTGTCAATTTTTTATTTGATTTTATTTAACAGGTCTTTCCTGATGCAATCTCGGGGGATTTGTTCCTCTTAAATTTTACTATTGGGTTAATAAAAGTCTGCTGGGCAATTTCAGGAGTTACTGAGAACATCTTCATTATCTGCAAACATTCACAATTTAAAGATTCCTTCCCCTCATTTTGTTGGGGTTTTATACGACTGTCTGTTTTCATAAACAGGTACTTCAGTTAGAGCAGCACATGCAGACTGATGGTTTCTTTTACATTAACCCATTTTTTTGACTGGCTGCTTCTTCCTGTTGTGGATTCATAGGTAAAGTGAGCCTGTTTGTGTTTCTCTGGTGGACCATTAGGATCACAGATAAAGTTTATGATTGGGATCTGGCGACTTAGAACTGTTCTCCTGGAGCGACCTACTAAATACTGACATTTACATACATACATCATACAGAGAGGTAGTGCTGAGAGGCAGTATTAGCTGTCTCCTCACAGCTGGAGTTGAGGAATTTGCCAGTGCCAGACTGTGCAGGGGGTGTACTGAAGAGTCTAGAAGTGCCGTGCGGCTGCACTGTCAGACCAAAAACCACACACGTTTACACACTAACCCAGCATGCTGCTCTCCATGCATTCTGTATTCGTAAAGTTATCTACACAATTGTATACAAATTATGCAATAAACCTCCAAGATCCTTGGAAATAGAATTGTTCTTCCATTGCATGTGTGCAAGACCACTGAAGGTTTCTTACACATGCACTGAAGACTCCTGGCTTTTTGAGATGATTATAATCAGCTGCTGTTACTTTTTGCATGATGTGTACTATAACCCCTGAGTGCTGTTGCTTGAATTAAGTCATTTTATAGAAAGGATTTCAGGGAACTAGTAAAACAGAAGGACTGAATAAATTGCGAGCAATGCACAACACACATTTTCCATAGAGTGATCAGATCAGTATGAAAATACTGCAGATGTGAATCTGATTCATTTAGATTTCTCTGTCAGGGAGAATAGACAGCTTTACTGTTTGACCTGAGGTGTCACAAATTATTAAGAATAAAATGAAATAAAGAAACAAAGAAAGGCAGATGACATGGAGCACAATAGAGTTCCCTCCTTGAAGCACTAGAAGCCATTGGACCCTAAAATTCCCACTAAACTGCAGTGATCTACAGGATCTTCTCTCACAGAATGAACAGAAAATAGTGCAAATAATGAACTGAAAATGATTGGACCCACTGTATGAGTTGTATTTCCCCATAAAACATTGTGATCCAAGCTATATTAATTGCCTCCACTGTTTTGAAGATGTAAAATCTTGGATGGCAGAGAAAAAAAAATTCTGTGAAACCAGATTAAAGAGAGATAGAGAAACTGAGGTTCTCAACGTCACCTTGGTCTATACCTAAATATGTGGGCATGTAGTTTTACAAGGTATAAATACAAAAGAACAGTTACCTTGATACAGACCACACACTGTGGCCTTACTTTAGCTTCATGTTTGTAATGTAGTTCTGTGACAGCTTACTAAGGTGCCTCTGATACTTTTAGTTCTACTCACATTGCTGTCTGCTACTGTCTGCTCTTCTCATCACAGGTCAGTACAGCTGTGACACAGCTAATGTAAAATGAGGTTGACTGATTGAGAACATGACTTGGTTGGCTAATTCTTATAAAACAAATAAACAAACAAAAGAGTATCGGATGTTTCAAAGGGGCTCTTGTATGTGCTTTTTTTAAGTTCAGCTAGAATAGCCTTTATCTGTAGCAAGCCATTTTGGCTCCCTTTATGTAATTTTGTTTTTATTTGGCTTCCCTTCATTAACAACAGGTTGGTGGGTGGGCTTCTGTGCTCAGATCCAGAGATCTGTGCTACAAATGACCATATTAGGGATAAACAGAGACGAGCGTGGAACAACTATTAGATTCTGAGTGTTTACAGCCTGAAACCTGGATCATAGGGATTCCTTACATACACATATGCTGACCTCAGTGTTTGAATATTTGAATAATGTCCTATTTAGTAACTCAGGAGGTAAACAGGTAAACACCTGAGGAGAGCATACAGCTGTCTCACTTTGTGAGCAGAAAGTTTTGGGGTGTTGTAGCTGTTCCATCAGACAATGAACATCCTGATGTGCTGAACCAGACTAAAGGATTTGAATATTAAGAAACATCTTTGAATAATTTTTGTCATTAGGCTAATTCATAATGAATGCCGTAAAACAAGCGCACAGCAAACTGCTGTGATTTTACGCACATATGACTTTCCTTGGAAATTTGTCTGAAACTCTCACTTTGCTTCAAATAACTGTCTACTGTAAAGTCAGCGTAAATTATGGGATTTTTACTGCCCCGTAAAACTAAAGCACCATTATATATCAGCAGGAGATCAATAGGGCCATTAAGCAACGCCAAGTGATTGCGTCTCCATTTAATTGGCCTAAAATGCTTACTTTTCAACATGTAATCTGTTCTGGAGCAGCAAAAGCTACTTAGTATGCCGTCTCACAACACATTGGAGAAGTGGAAGGTGGTTTTGCATGTAAGCCACCAGTCTCACAGAACTTAAAAGGACTAATGCTTTACCTAACATTTAAATACTACATAACTGTTGTGATACCAGGTGAATTATGCAATTCAGGTTTTGTACACTTAAACATGTTTAAACATACAGTTATGGTCAGAAGTTTCCATCCTATCATCACTGGCACACTTTGGGCACCTTTGTACCAACTGAGCATCATTTAAATGCTACAGTTTGCACATTGGATGGATGCTTCCAGCAGGATAAGCTTGGAGTTCACTGTACTCAAATCAACTCCACAGCCAACAGATCTCAATCGAATAGAGCACCTCTGGGATGTGGTGGGATGGGAGATTTGCTTTATTGATGTGCAGTGCAAAAATCTGCAGCAACTGTGTGATACTGTCATGTCAGCATGAACCAAAATCTCTAAAGAAGTTTTCCATAACCTTGTTGAATCTATATAGTCACAAATTAAGGCAGCTCTGAAGGCAAAAGAGGGTTAGGTCCAGTATCAGCAAGGTGTACCTAACGTGACCAGAGAGTGTGTACGTATATATACGCCTGGCCCTGGAGACTATATGACCTTTTCCTACTTCCCCTTTGTTTGACAGAAGAACAGTTTTTGGAAGTGCTTACAAATTTTAATGGCTGTGGAAAAAGTGAGCTCATAGTGAACCATCACCCTTCATGGCTTTATGGATACACTTAATGCTTACAGCATGGAGTGGTCACCCAGAAATCTTGAATCCTCCTTTTAAAATATGAAACTGCTTCACGATACTGGTAGATATATTGTCATTTTAGCAATATTAAAGAATCTTACCTCATCCTGCCACTGCACCATCTATTGATTCGTGTTTTAGAAATGCAGACATATGTACTCGTTATAATACACACTTCTTCGCTGGTGTCCTAATGAGCATCTTATCTTTCAATGAAGGAGGTGTAAAGGACCAGCCTCTGGTTTTCCACTGTAAAGTGAAGTCATCTGGATATACTAGTGCCCCGAGGTATGATCACAGAATAACTTTTTGCCATATAGATAATCAGATTACAGTTTATTGGTCTGTCCAAAGTTTAAAGCACTTATTCGCTTAATTATTTTTTAATCTCATATTTCCTTTTTGTTAGGTAAAATATAGTTGCTATATGTATATATATTTTATTTGGTTGTTTGTATATGTTTGTTTTTTTTAATTTAGTTTATCTTCTTTTCAGGAGGATCATGTTTTCACCCAAAACAAATGTTCAAAAAAATTCTTCCTCTAGGAAAAAGGCTGATGGAAATACGTAAGCGACCTAAGCTAATTTCATTTAAAAGACAGTGTTAATAAAATGTGAATAGTGAACATACTTTTGCCATTTAGAGGTTCCCTCCTTAAAGATTACCCAGCAGACGGTGTGGCACTGGCTATCCCGTGTGCTGATGTGAGCGTGAAGAAGCATGTCTCATGTCTTCAGTATTCAGGTAGGTTAATATGAGTAATTTTGTCTTTTTGTCTATTATTATTATGTGTTTTTAACTATTATTTAAACAGTTGAAATGCTAAAGGTTGAGGCTATAAGTCAGATTTGGGATTGTATTAGAAACACCTGCCAATGTCGAACCGTTAGTAGATCTAATAACTGTCGACTGCATGGAGTATTGTCCATCCTGTGCTGTAAGGGTGAAGTAAGGTAACAATAATTTATGAAAAATAGCTGGCAGTATATTAGAAACAGTTTCACTGTTGCTGTTTTCTCAAGATGAATGTTCCTCTTTCAAACACAACATTTCACAGTTGTGTCTTAAAGGCTGCTTTACTATTTTTGGCTGTAATAAATCAGCTGCGGACTGAAAAATCCTAATAAAACAATCCCGTGTTTCCTTGTCTCTCCCAAGGTGATGGAAAACAAATCCTGTGTGGTCTTGGAGACAGCACACTGTTACTGTACAAGTCCTGCCTTACTGGCGCTCCAGCTGTCTACATAGGTGTGCGATGCAGAGATGAGTACCTGTACTTTTGTTTGATATTTTTGTGTTTCTCATCAAAAGAGGGTTTTTTTTTATGTTCGACATACAACTTCTTAACTGATTCAAATGATGCTAAGGTTTAAGAGTTGGCACCTCACAGAGATAAGAAGTATGTTAATAATTATAAGTCTGCTCTTGGCTTGGATAACTCATTTGGGCTCTTCTGAATAACCTGAACCTACTCTGAAATGGATGCATGGCTTGACATGAGAGTTTTAAAGAAAATTCTAGTTAACTCACTAAGCTATCACTGTCAAAAACTAAACACTGAGCTCTCTGTTACCAGAATAGTGTGGTTTGCTTATGTTCCAGAGCAATAATTGTTGAAAGGCTCACATTCTCTCCTGAGACCTTTTAGGTTTAAACTAAGCATATGTCGCTATTATATACAGTGTGAAAGATTAAAGCATTTCTGAGACGAGTGGTCCCGGGCAGTAAAATTAACACTGACAGAGAAAGAAAGAATACCCCTGCATGTCAGGCATCACTCGATGGCTGAAGTGCAGCTGGATCACAGGTCTCCAGAAGGGGGCAGCAGAGATAAAAGGAGAGAAGCTGAGGTGACACGTAGGTCACCACAAGCATATTCTCTTCTGTCTGCCTGGCTCTCTTAGCAGTACCATAAAAGTAGATGTTGTAGCCACACTCTGTATTACCAGGTTACTAAAGTCGTGCCTTCTTTTATCTAGGGCATGACAAGCCAATAAGCAGTTTGAGCTGGAGCCTTAGCAGACGGTGGTGGCTGAGTGCGTCAGAAGACCTGTCACTCCAAATCTGGACTCACTGTAACTCAGAGCCTGCCATTATCATGGTAAATCCCCAGTGAATGTGCATACACTTATACCAGTGTCTTATTTTTTTTTTTCTTGCTTTCACTCCCTGTCACCTTAATCTCCCATCACAGCTACATGGCCTACTTTAAGCCTTTATGAAATTTCCCTCATTCCTTGGAAGTCCAAGTTCTAACCATAAAAACCAGTGTAATAAAGACCAGCCAGAGTGACCTCATATTGCAAAAATGTCCTCTCTCCGAAGGTCTAAAAAAAATTAAAATAGATGTAGAAGTTCAATAAAATGACTACAGATAACTAATAGATAGCTCCACACATTTGTCTTGTGTTTTCAAAGATCAGTGTGATTGTTGGAAGGATTTTAGTCCCCTACAGATCTCCTTCTGTCATTCCGATGTGTTAATGGTTAGGTAAAATGTTCAAACTTTTTCCATTTCCATCTGTGGTTCATAAAATTCAGTCATAGCACACCTTTATAATAGGACAATTTCTGTGTAATGATCAGATTGTATCTTGGACATGTTTGTACAGAACTTGCTCAATTCAATGTTTCCACTGCTAATTAGAAAACTAATGGAATTTAAAAACAAGGAGGCCAACACAGAAAGCCAAATTAATGCAATTATGAAATAATGTGTTTCTTGGCGCAGTGATGGCACTTTTGCTATCGAAGCCTCAACTGAAGTTGGAGCATCCAAAACTCTGATCGTATGCAGACCCTCCTTACCTCACTGGGTATCATATTTAATGGGACACTCAGTTGCTTTGTCATGCCAAGTAAAAACAAGGGTCTGTCCTTAAGCTCCAAGGTCTCCCCATATCTGATGCTTATCATCCCTGCTTTGTTTCACTCAGTTAGACAGTTTGGCTGGGTCTACAGCCTTTGACTGCTTGGTATTTTTGTGAAACAGCTTGGCAATGAATACAAGTCGTTTCAGGGACAAGGGCTATGTCTGGGTGAGCCAGGATCACAAACGGCTTCTGAGAGTTGCAGTTGTGAGAAAAAGTTTGTTAAGTTTGTGTTGATGAGATGTGGTCTGGTATACTAGTATAAGTAAGTATAAGTAAGACTGAAGTAAAAACTGAAGTAAAACTGAAGTCTTGCAAATGTTTTAATAATTAAATAAAAAAAATACTATTAAGGCTGATTTTTGTCTCTGCTAGGGTGACAAAATGTTCTCCAAACCCATTAGAGGTGCTCAGTTTTATTATCTCGACAAATTTGTACTTCTGGCATCCGGACCCTCTCTGTACCTGTACCTGTATAACCTGGACATCACACGCGATGACATAAAAAGGTAATTGCAAGTGATTCATACATGTAAATAGATACACAACAGTTTACCATGTGAACCTTATAAATGCTACGTAAACTATTGGTTTATGTATGTATTTTCTTCATTGGTCTTCAGCTGAATTCCTATATAATCTTTTTTGTCATGAAGCTGTATACACATGGATGTATTGTGAAGAAAGTGAGACAAATTCAAGCTTTTTTCTCCTTAGATATCATCAACGGAGTGTCAGCAAATTGGCTGGATGCTTTGCGACAACATCAGCAACAGACATCACTGCCTTGTCTGCGATCAATGATTTTTTCTCCCGTATCCTTCTTCCTGTTGTTACTGTTCGTACAGCAGAGGTGTTTCAGTTCAGACTGCACATACACAGACATTTCCCATGTCATCCACAGCAGTTTGTCTATGGTGTCTTCTACCTGTGAATGAATGAGGTTTTCTGTAGTTTATTTAGGAATGTGAGGAATTTGAGGGTTTACAATGCATTTATTTTCCAATAAATCCACTAATAAGAGGTCCTCTCAGGAGCAGTTCTGCTCCACTTTAGTTCACTTTGCCCTACCATGTACAGAACAAAAAGAATATGCATATAGGGTGATGACATATGTAAATATGCAGATATACATATAATTGGAATTCAATCAAAATGTTTAGTTTATTTATTTTAGTTAATTTAAAAAAAGCAAAAAAATATTGTACTCATAAATTTGCATTGATAATGTATGGCTTACACTATATGTATTCCTTCTCATAAACTTAGAATCAGTCTATTAATAATACGAAAAAAGTAAGATACAGTAGGTTTTTTCAAACTACATACGACCATTTCACATTTGTACATGTGCATTTGCATTGTCTTTTTCTAATTATGTCTTCCTTCTTCTCCACCATTGTTCTCTCTTCTCCCTCATTTTCACCTCATCCTCTTCCTCCTCACCTCACCTTATCTCTTGAACCGAAGTCAGGGATCTAACACATGCAAAGATGCATAAACGTGCTTTTTTTATTCCCAGTATTTGTGCAATTAGTTATTGTCAGCAGATAAGACATGCGACCTTCCCGTCTCAGCACAGCTGACAAGCCGGCTAAACAACAATAACAGCTGGTTGTTACAGCATTATGCCAGCAAACATTAGACTTGAGTGTCCTAAAAATCACACTTTCCCTCTGAACAGTTTGCTTACATTCGTGTAAGAGTTTATTCACTTAGTGTCTAAAAGTGTTTGATCTATTTTTAAGAAAGTTTCACTAACAGCAGCATTTATTAACAGAAAAGGTCAGGATATCCTCTTATCAGACTCTTTTCACAGAGTTTTACTGCTTCCTCCATAGTAAATAGACATGGACACATATTGACAGCTGAGGTAAACCGTGAACTGACAGCCAACACTCATTGCAGATGAATGGTAGCCACTGCTATTTGTCCCGAAGTGGCCACTTTAGCAAGGATTATGCACTTGAATTGGGAAGGGTAAGAAAACAGAAAACTGAAGTTTCATTTGCTATCTGAGAGCATTTAGACTCATAAGTGAAAATTGTCACGTATAACCAACAGCATTTGTGAGCTCTTTTTCTTAGTGAAATGGATCAGTTGCATAGACAGAGTAATGTTAAGTTCTTGTGGAAACTGACCAGTCTGTCAGAAATAGCGACTTTGTAATGATAGCTGTGGGATGCAACAGGTTTAAATCATAAAATTGATTGGTCATATAAAATAATGGCAGCCTTCTTAGGTCAAAGTGTGTATGAAATATTTTGGATTTTTAAAACTGTTACAATATCTCATGAGATTTTAACACTGTTCTTTAGTAGGAGTGTCCGTGTACACCATAATAAGGCCTACAAGGCCTTCTTTTCATTTCTGTCTACTTACATAAAACAGCATGGAATGAATTAAGGTGTCTACAGGAAGGCAAACCATTGTATTCAGTTTTTGACTGAATACATCACACGGCCCTAAAAAGCTACCAAGGTTGTAAATGATAGAAAATAGTTGATTAAATATATGTTATTTTTGTTTGAGGTGCTGGTCCTCTGAGAAAAATGTTAAAACATTACTTAACAAGCTGTTTCAGACATTGTTTTGGTGTGTGGGTCAGATCGGTCTATTCAAGTATTTGACATGAACAAAGGCACAGTTGCCTCAGAGGTGCCTGATGCCCACAGCAGAGCCATCCATTGCATCACACAGAACAAGGTGAGGCGATTCGACTGTTCATGTGAAAAAAAAAAACTACCCTTGATGTATATGCATGTATTTGTCTTGTGTAATAGTAATTCCCTTCGATTGTATCTTTGTCTAATACTATTATATATCATCTTGTTAATAGAATAGAATAGAATAGAATAGAATTCAACTTTATTGTCATTGCACATGCACAGGTACAGGGCAACGAAATGCAGTTAATCACTTAATACCCACCAGCTCACCAGTGAACCACTTAGCGGTAAAGTAATATTTTGTCCACATGCTAAACCAGAATTGTTTCAAAAACTGGAAGATGTTGCTTTTTAAATCAAATCTCTTATATGTATTTGGAATTCTGTTAAAATATTTCCATTTGGGTATGCGGTATATTTGAAAATTCAATTTAAAGAAGTAGATGTGAACCCAGCTTTATAACTTCCTGTATGATTATTTCAGCCTTTATGCATGATCGTTTGTAATTGGTTACGTTGTAATGTCAGTCATCACAGTATATATAAGCGACTTACAGTATGAAAGTGTGGAGTTTGTATGTTGTCCCTGTTAATGCATGGACCCTGTCCAGGAACTCCAGCTTCCTCCAATGTTTGTCTCCTTGTGGTGTACTGGTACGTCGTCAAGGGTGTACCCCAACTCTCGCCCTGTGACACCTGGGAAACGCTCCAGGCTCTAAATCAAGTGCTTGAACAATTTATTTCCAATTGCTTCTCATTTTAGCAGATAATGTAAGATAATTTAAGACAAACAGCTTTAGGTGTAAGTGTTGTGTAAGTTTAAGTGTTTAAAAATGTCTAACCAGACAACCCAATCCAAAAAAAGGTTCATTCTGCTCATGTGGACGTAGCTAGCTATTTCGTCACTCATCCAAGTGACTTCCACAGTGTCAGTTGAGGTTTCCCCAACTTTATAAACAGTACATTTGCATAATCATTGACTCTAGCACAACTGACTAATAATGGGCTGACTGCAAATTGTCATGACCATTGGTCACATAAATGGCCTCCTTGACTCCCCGCTCAAACCAGCGTTCTTTTTGGGATGTCCTCACCTTAGATAATTGAGCATGATATCACGGATAGTAACAGATAGTCCACCATCTCCATTTCACACATGAACGCATGCCGACGTTGCAGTAAGTTGCCGTCACGTGCAGTGACAGCCGAGGGAGATATTTTATTCCAAGCAAACATGAAAATATTCACGGGGGAGCGTCTCCCCCTGCTGGTAATGCAACTTCTGCATGTGTGTCCATTTCACGCTTTGCCTAGCCAAAGCGTGAAATGGACACGGTGGACTGGCGTGTTAATTACACGTTTTGTCATGTTACTGGGTTGAACCAGATACTTATTCTTGATGGCATTACCTTGGCCCCCAGTAACGCTGTGAGGAATTCTGGAGTCATTTTTGACCATTTTTGTCCTTCAGTGTGTATGTTAAATAAATATGTACGACTACATTCACACAATATTATCTAAAATTAGAAACATCCTGTCTTAGAGTGATGCTGAAAAATAGTCGATGCATTTATTACTTCATTGTTATCAGGGTGTCCTTAAAACCCCCTGAGAAAAGCCTTCAGTTGATCCAAAATTCTGCAGCAAGGGTACTGACAGAGATTAGAAAGAGACAGCATTTTTCTTCCACCCTGGCTTTTCTTAGAATCAAATTTCAGTTCCTTCTCCTCACATACTGTCACGAATCGCTGTGCGGCAGGCAGGAGTTGGACCCAAAGTGCAGGACTCACAGACTCAGGGAGGTGAACTCAAAACTCAGCTTTATTTGCTGGCAGGGAAAAAAAACATACAAACTAATCTAAACTGGGAACTTGGAAAACTCACAGAGAGACACACAGGGAGATCCACACAGCAAGAGGGACGACGCGACACTGACTCAGAGAAACACAGGGTTTAAATACACTGGGAAGTAACGAGGGGAATGAGACACAGAAGGAGGGCACAGCTGGGAGAAATCAGGACTGACGAGACAAGCAAAGCAGGACGCATTCACATGAGACACGGACCATCAAAGTAAAACAGGAAGTATCACACAGAGACGCGAACTTGACACAGTGGAGACAGCAACTAAGAAATACAGAGACAAACCATAAGGCAGAGGTCTAAGAACCAAAATACACAGGGAAATACTCAGCTGGGAACACAAGAGACTAGACTAGAGAGAGTAACAAAAAACCAACCATGAGAACATAATGCACAATGCAGAGTGACAGAAAACAAGAAACTCAAACATGCAAAGACACACAATTACACAGAACAGAGGGGACACAGAGAGACATGAAGGGCAAGGGATCAAAACTAGAAGCCATAGAATAAATCACACACAAGTACAATAATACAAAAATCACAAAGAACTAAAAACGCTGGGTCAGGAGACCCAGGACCGTGACAGTACCCCCCCCTCAAGGGCTGGCTCCAGACAGCCCAAACACAGAAAAACAAAACCAAACAGAAAACAACCCAGGGCGGGCAGCGGGGGCCCAGGACGGAGGGCTCGGAACAGAAAACAAAAGAAGAGCACAGCAAACACCGGAGCCCAAGAAAACAAGCCAAACACAGAGCAGTTCAGGGGGCCGGCCGTGTGCAAGGCAACGGCGGCGACGTGGAAACAGTTCAGGAGGCCGGCCGTGCGCAAGGCAGCGGCGGCGGCGAAGGAGACGACGGAGCAGTTCAGGGGGCCGACCGCGCGGAAGGCAGCGGCGGCCCCCCAGTCTCAGGCGTGCTGGCCATGGCCTGGTGGGCACAGGACCAGTCGAGGCAGGACCAGACGAGGCAGGACCAGACGAGGCAGGACCAGACGAGGCAGGACCAGACGATGCGGGGGCCAGACGAGGCAGGACCAGACGATGCGGGGGCCAGACGAGGACGAAGACTCGGAGGCCGGACCAGACGAGGACGAAGACTCGGAGGCCGGACCAGACGAGGACGAAGACTCGGAGGCCGGACCAGACGAGGACGAAGACTCGGAGGCCGGACCAGACGAGGACGAAGACTCGGAGGCCGGACCAGACGAGGACGAAGACTCGGAGGCCGGACCAGACGAGGACGAAGACTCGGAGGCCGGACCAGACGAGGACGAAGACTCGGAGGCCGGACCAGACGAGGACGAAGACTCGGAGGCCGGACCAGACGAGGACGAAGACTCGGAGGCCAGACCAGACGAGGACGAAGACTCGGAGGCCGGACCAGACGAGGTTGCAGAGGCTGGACCAGGCGTAGCAGAAGCACAGGCAGAGGCCGGCCCAGGCGTAGCAGAAGCACAGGCAGAGGCCGGCCCAGGCGTAGCAGAAGCACAGGCAGAGGCCGGCCCAGGCGTAGCAGAAGCACAGGCAGAGGCCGGCCCAGGCGTAGCAGAAGCACAGGCAGAGGCCGGCCCAGGCGTAGCAGAAGCACAGGCAGAGGCCGGCCCAGGCGTAGCAGAAGCACAGGCAGAGGCCGGCCCAGGCGTAGCAGAAGCACAGGCAGAGGCCGGCCCAGGCGTAGCAGAAGCACAGGCAGAGGCCGGCCCAGGCGTAGCAGAAGCACAGGCAGAGGCCGGCCCAGGCGTAGCAGAAGCACAGGCAGAGGCCGGCCCAGGCGTAGCAGAAGCACAGGCAGATGCAGCCGGACCAGGCGACGACGAGGCGGTCGCAGGTGGCGGCTGGACGGGCTCCTCGGACCCTCCAGCGGAGACAGGAGGCTGAACGGGCCCCTCGGACCCTCCAGCGGAGACAGGAGGCTGGACGGGCCCCTCGGACCCTCCAGCGGAGACAGGAGGCTGGACGGGCCCCTCGGACCCTCCAGCTGACGAGGCGTGAGGCTGGACGGGCCCCTCGGACCCTCCAGCGGAGACGGGAGGCTGGACGGGCCCCTCGGACCCTCCAGCGGAGACGGGCGGCTGGACGGGCCCCTCGGACCCTCCAGCGGAGACGGGCGGCTGGACGGGCCCCTCGGACCCTCCAGCGGAGGCTAAAACAAAGCCAACAGGCATGAAGTCCTCTGGCGGACATGAGGACAACTGGCGCTGCACTGAGCACTGACTCTGCCCAGGCAATGCGAACATGGTGCAGTTCTTAGGGGGCTGCTTAAACTTCAGGGGTCCAGAATCAGCTGGGGACTGAGACCTAGCCTCTGGGGAAGCCCTGGAGTGGCCAACTGTGCCAACGGCGGCTAAACCATGAAAAGTACCCTGAGTAGAAATCAAGTTACCTCTCTGCATGGAGTGAATGAGCAAAACTGGCGACACAGGAGACTGAGCAGAGAGAGGCTGCTGGGCAGCTAACTGAGCTACTGGAGACACGGGTGAGAGTGGGAGCTGAGCTACTGGCGACACGGGTGAGAGTGGGAGCTGAGCTACTGGCGACACGGGTGAGAGTGGGAGCTGAGCTACTGGCGACACGGGTGAGAGTGGGAGCTGAGCTACTGATGGTGGTGAAGTAGATAACTGCACGGGAGACTGAACTGAGGGCATCTGCACTGGCACAGGGGACTGAACTGATGTCTGTTGTAACGGAGGTGGTGAGAGCGGAGTAGGCAGGGGAGTTGATGACTTCACAGGAGAATGAACCAGAGGTGAGTGCACAGGAGACTGAGCTAGAGGTGGTAGTGATAGTTGAGGGGAAAGTGGAGCTGGTGATTGAGTGGATGACTGTGCTAAGGGATGCTGCACTGGGGACACTGGAGACTGCACTGGGGACACTGGAGACTGCACTGGGGACACTGGAGACTGCACTGGGGACACTGGAGACTGCACTGGGGACACTGGAGACTGCACTGGGGACAGCAGGGCTGCAGGAAGCTGCACTGGGGACACTGGAGACTGCACTGGGGATTGCAGTGATGGTTGTAGTGGAGGTGTGACGGGTGGAGGAGTGGCTGAAGTGGCTGCGGGTCGGGCGGCTAGTGGCTCAGCTATAGAGCATATTAACGGCAGGGCTATGGGTTGAATGTCTGACTGAGTAGCAGCCTGAATGGCTGGGTGTAGTGATGGTGGTGGTGGAAGGGAAACAGGTGGTAGTGTGGATGACGGAACTAAGGGCGACTGAGTGGCAGACCGAACTGATGACTGAAGCGATGGTAGAGGTGAAAATGGAGCGTGTGGTGGAGTTAATGGCTGTGCTAGCGGGGACACAGGAGATGGAGCTAGCGCTTCTGGCTGGGCAGCTAAGTGAGCTTCAGGAGGCTGGGCAGCTGATAAACTGTTCACATTACCATCCGTAGCACAAAACACAGCCCCTGAACGAATAGTCCCACGGTTCGACACAGAAAAAGAGTCCTTACTCACCACAGCCGGCGATGTACAAGTCTGAATGTCCGGCTGTGGGGTGGCGCGCTGGCGGCGTGATCGTCGTTTCTTTTTTGATGATGGCTCTGACGGGCCGAGCGGCTCCACATCCGGCCCTTCAGGCAGGTGGGTAGTTGCAGCTGGGGGATGAAGGTGGAGCTCGTTGTGGATTAAATCCTGTTCGAGTGGGTGGAGCGCACTGAGTAGCCAGGGAAGACCAGAGATTAAACGCTGTAGTTTGGTTTCCACAGCACGGCGAAATTCCTTCCCCTCATGTTCGAGCCACAGATGCAGGAGTCTTTCCACGGAGTAGATAATGTCCAGACGCAGTTCTTCTGGTGGCTTGAGTGCTGCTGGGTCCATATCTGGTCGCGTCGTACTGTCACGAATCGCTGTGCGGCAGGCAGGAGTTGGACCCAAAGTGCAGGACTCACAGACTCAGGGAGGTGAACTCAAAACTCAGCTTTATTTGCTGGCAGGGAAAAAACATACAAACTAATCTAAACTGGGAACTTGGAAAACTCACAGAGAGACACACAGGGAGATCCACACAGCAAGAGGGACGACGCGACACTGACTCAGAGAAACACAGGGTTTAAATACACTGGGAAGTAACGAGGGGAATGAGACACAGAAGGAGGGCACAGCTGGGAGAAATCAGGACTGACGAGACAAGCAAAGCAGGACGCATTCACATGAGACACGGACCATCAAAGTAAAACAGGAAGTATCACACAGAGACGCGAACTTGACACAGTGGAGACAGCAACTAAGAAATACAGAGACATAAACCATAAGGCAGAGGTCTAAGAACCAAAATACACAGGGAAATACTCAGCTGGGAACACAAGAGACTAGACTAGAGAGAGTAACAAAAAACCAACCATGAGAACATAATGCACAATGCAGAGTGACAGAAAACAAGAAACTCAAACATGCAAAGACACACAATTACACAGAACAGAGGGGACACAGAGAGACATGAAGGGCAAGGGATCAAAACTAGAAGCCATAGAATAAATCACACACAAGTACAATAATACAAAAATCACAAAGAACTAAAAACGCTGGGTCAGGAGACCCAGGACCGTGACACATACGGGATGTTGAATAATCAGTCCCCAGCTTATCTTAAAGACCTCATAGTACTGTATCACCCCAATAGAGCAGGCTTACTTTCAGGCTCCTTTTCTGTGGAAACAGCTCCTAATTTGGATTTGCAAAACAGACACCATCTCTACTTTTAAGATTAGACTTAAAACTTTCTTTTTTGATAAAGCATATAGTTAGGGCTGGATCAGGTGACCCTAAATTCTCCCTTAGTGCAATAGGGCTAGGCTGCTCTCTGTGTGCTTATACACCTCTCTGCATTTAATCTTTAGTTATTCATTTCTGGCTCTCTTCCACACTATGTCTTTTATCCCGTCTTCCTCCCATCACCCCCAACCTGTCGCAGCATATGGTTCCCCCTGCTTGAACTTGGTTCTGACGGAGTTTTCTTCTTTCCACAGTTGCAAACTTTTTGCTCACAGGTGGTTGTTTGATGTTGAGGGTTTTCTCTCTTGCATTGCAGGGTCTTTAGCTTACAATATAAAGCACCTTGAGATGACTGTTGTGGTGATTTGGCACTATATAATTGAATTCAATCATTGCTTGGCATAAAGGGACAGAACGCTTTACTAAAAAAGATTTTTCACCCTAAACCATAAACATTGCACTTATCCTGATAATGATAGTGTTCTTTAATACAAATGCAATTTTTTTTTGAAGGCACATATTTAAGTTTTGATGTTGCTGAGCGTTGTCAAATCTTTTTCACGTCTTTTCTCATTCATAGTCTGACTAAACCTAGCCTTAACCTCCAATCTTTGATAGAGGCAGAGACATCTCCTCAGTCCATACGCAGATTGGATGACGTTGAGATCTAACCCACAAAGCGAAGAATTTGCTTGACTTGGAACCGATTACTGGTGTGAGCCTCATCTTCCATTTTACCCTTGAAGGGGCTACTATTTGGCAGATGTAATAGTCTTACATAAGGCATCTATGAGTGTTTTGCAAGTTACGTAAGGCACAAGACACGGATCGTTTTTGAGGCAATAAAAGTGTTACGTTTGTGGTGTGAATGAAAAAGGTCATGGTTAAAAACAAAAATCATGGTTATACAAACATTTCCGTGACAGACAGACAGGACATGCCATCATCAGTATCATTCATCTTGAATGTTACTCCGTAGCGCAGGAGGATTAAGACTGCCATAGGGGATGGCAGGAGGATGATGCTGGATGATGGCCTTGGAGTAAAGCTGTTCCATGATGCAGTCTGGGTTTATGTGGCCTTACTTCCACATCAGTGTCTTGAACCAATCTGGACTCAATTTGTTGGTGTCTAATAAGTAGACAGCTTGGGCTGGTGTCCACATCTATTATAGTGCTATGAAGAATATTGCTCACAGTGAAACTATAAAATTCATTTATTCAAGTCTCATTTATTTATTCAGCTTATAGTTAGCATTTTTATTGCCTCACATGTTACAGTGACATGGAGGGACTGGTATCTCTACATACAAGAGTCATAAGAATGCTTGCCAGCTTTGTAACAGCAACAAACCCATTAACTTTTATTATAAAACATATATAAAAATAATTACCTATTGTACAGATGCTCATGTAACTTAGTAGATGCAGAAAAGTATATGTTTTGGTGTGAAGGAGGCTTGTACCCACTGACCCTTAGATACTGACTTTGGTCAGTATCTAACTTGCTTTAGACTCGGGCCAGCCTGGATTAGCTGGATACACTGCACCTTGTGGTATGGATGAAGTGCATTAAAGCATTCAACTGCAATTCACTCTTGCTCACAGCTGACTTTATTCCTTCAGCCCAGAGGTGCTTGTTCTTTGTCACGCTAGCTATTGTGTGCATTACATTGCGGAAAGCCTGTGGTGTGTTGTTTTTAGCTTGGCTATTGATGTCACTGTGGGATTCTCCGCCTGGGGGCCTGAGGGGCCTTTGGGTGCCGTAGGATTAGTAGCATTGCTCCTGCTTGGAGTCTACGCACATTTTTTCCCTTCACTATTGGTTTTCCTCCTGAGGCTCACCAAACATCAGGAACTGCATTTTGAGAAGCAGCTCTTCTTACTTGAAATTTCCATCGCCTTTTTGACAAAATTCACCTGGAACTCATCACAGCGCAGGACTTCTCGGAAAAAAAGAACTGGAAATGCCCTCTCAGGCTGCCGTTCTCACACTTTCAGTGGAAATCTAAACAATCCCCCCCACCGCTTCTTTCTCTCTCTAACTCTTTTTCTCTCCGGCTCTCCCTAAGCTTTTCTCTCTTACACATTTACCTATAGCATTCAATAAGTGGGTCTGAAAGAGCTGTGTGGAATAGATGGATAGATTTGTAGTGGAAGTTCTTTGCTTTTCTATTTAACTAAAAAACAGTGATGACGCTAAGACACTCCCACCTAACCTCTCTTTTGCTTCCGTTTTTGTTTTTACAGCCCAGCGTGATTTTTTTTTTTAAACATCACCTTCTGTTTTGAAGTAGTATACATTATACTAATAGTATAATAATAAAAAATTTAGGGAAAAAAAGAAGATTTATATCCATTTTCAGGTAAAGCTTGTGCTGACTAAGCTGTTTTGTTCATTGTGTATCATTAAAGGGATCAGCGTTTAGCTCACAGGCTCCAGATTCATACAACCTCTTCCTGACCAGTGCTGTCACTGATGGTATGAAGATTTGGGACCTTCGAACACTTAGGTCTGTATTATTGTAACATATTCTGTGCAATTTGTATTGAATGTACTTGTAATATGATCATAAGACAAGGAAAATGGTGCTTTATAATCTACTGTAGTCTACTGTAGTCTCTTGCTTCTTAAAGGGAAATCATGTTCAAAACCTATTGTATCAGTAGCTAATGCATTTGCAGTAAATGCATTAGCAATTACTGCAAATGCTGTAAATGCTACTACAACAATCTTATGTAGTAAATGATTTACTACATAAGATTTCTTTTTGCAAAAGTTTTGAGCAAAGTATATAAAAGATCAAGTAACCCTGATGTCACAGATCAGTTTGTCAACTGTTGTTTTGTTTTTTTTGTTTTTTTTTTTAACATTTTAGTTTTTTAAATAGGTAAGCATAGCCGACTTTCTAGATGGTATTTCACGGGTGGATCACAATCTGATTGTACTTTTCGGCGTTCATATTTTCAACACCATGAGCACTGTTGTATCAGTAGCTAATGTTCTCATTGTTGTACCTCCTCTGTACACATTGACAACAATTTAAACTAAAAATGTCAAATTTGGAGTCATCAGTATGAAAGAATTCTTTTCAGATGCCTCTTCATCTTTTGTGCTGCACTTGTCTAGTTTCCACTGATGTTTTTTAAGGGCATACTGCACAACATGTACAGACATGCCAAGTTTTCAGCTAATAGCTTTGTTGGAATTACATTGTTAGTACAAAAATACTATTTTAGATCTGCAAAATTCTTTTATCTTTAGCATTTTGATAAAGCCAGATAAAGAAATGGGAAGAAAATGTGTGTCTTTGCAACTGGCTGCTAGTAACAAAGTGCCAAAAGATAAAGATGAAGACACTCCTGGTCATCCCTTGATTTAGTGGCTTTTTTATGCTTAAATGATTCATAGGTAAAAGTTAAGTGGTTTAACAAACAAACAAAAACAAAAACATTCCTCTGAAGACAGTCAGGTACAAGCATTGGCCTGAAGCCTGGATAACTCTTGCACAAGACTACTTTAAGAAAGGATTAGAATGTCTCCTTGTTAGCAAAATATAAGGAATTGAGGGCTAGCTCAAGATGTTCTCCTAATACTATACATTGAAGGAAGTGATAGTGATCAATATGCTTGGAAATTCTGAAAATGTCTTTTTCATTATGAAATTATTTTGCCAAAATTTGTAACATTCCTATTCAACCTTTATCACCTGTTGACAAACCTGGATGAAGGTTGGCTTCTGAGTCTAGTGTTATTTCACCAAATCCTCCAGATTCTCATAAGTCCAAGAACGTTAGGGAAGAAATCATTTTTATTACACTTCTTTTGTTGAGACTTTAAAGATGACCTTACATTCGACTAACTTCAACATTTTCTTACACAAACATTCCTCAGTGATTTGGATTTTTTTTTTCCTTTCTTCTTTTTTTTTTGGGCCGAGTTGAACGGCTTTATTAATTATTTCATTCTTTCATGTCTGAAGCTGCTTCCATGTGTAACTCCTCTTCCGTCCCTCCATCAAATCTTAATGCTATCTGATAAATATTTGTGGCTCGTTTCTAGGTCAACCCCTCATTTTAAGAGGTTTTATCAAACATCCCTCAGTACGCAGAGTTCTTTGGAGGTGAAACATACGCATGGATGAAAACAATTAACGACTATTAACCACAAAACATGGCACCAGGCCACTAAATAAATATTTCAGTCTTGTTTACTGCTAATCAAAGTAATCAAATCAGTGTTAAAAATTGTTTATCAAATATCTTTGCAGGGACCCAAAATTCGAAGTTTACTAAACTTGCGGGGACCAACAAGTCCCTTATGGGGACAAAATCTATCGCCCCATAAGTTTAAAGGCATTTTTGAGACTCAAAATGTGGTTTTAGTGTCAGGGATACAATTAGGTTATGCGTTCGGAATAGGGTAAGGGTTAGGGCTTTGCATTCACTTTTAAAGGTTAGGTTTAATGCAAGTGGCTAGGGAAAGCATTTTGTCACTTAGATGTCCGCACAAGGATATGAAAACACGACTGTGTGCGTGTTTGTGTAAGTTTGATGAACTGACCCTTATATGTACCGGGACATTTCAGATATGTGACGCAAATGTTGTCTCTATCCCATGATAATTGTAATGGCGTTAAATTATTTCAATAGAAATGCACAATAGTTAAAATGGAAATGTCTTTTCATCGAAAAATTTTATGCGATGATGCACTGAATTTGTGCTGACAAGCAGAGAATAAGATTACTCAGGAACTCAATCAGACCAGGCATTTTCTTAGAAGGTGCTGATTAAATAAGTGGTCATGTTTCGTTTGACAGCTGCAGGATTGCCAGGACAGCTGTTGTCCATCAGCACGTGATGACCATGGCCACTTTGCCAAACAATTAGTTTAGTATACTGTATAGATCCACTATATTGGTTAAAGTACTTTTAAAGCCATAACCTTTCAGTCACCACTTGTATTTTGATATGTATGCAATGTTCCAGTTGAAGGGTGTACACACCAGCATTAAGCATGATTCAAAATCGATGACATGCCAATTCTAAAAATAGAGAACAGATGGTGATCTGCTTCTCTTTCCATAATTTAATCCGTCTGAATATATGTGAAGAAATACATAAACAATGTATTTACATGAAGTAATATTAAGAAAAAGCCAGCTCTTATCTGATATGCTCTGGGGCAGTTAAATATTCTGAAATTCATTGGCAGAATATAATGAGCTAGGATTACCCTGCTGATTACCTTGATGATTACACCGAATACCCAAGTGGATTCAATAACTGTATTGGCTCTCACTCAAGAGGATCATACCCTCTGGTGTAGTGATCTGCAAAATGCCAGATAGTTATCACTTACACAACATAGAGTGTGTATGTGTGTAACTCATCTTCCCTTCTTCAGTCAAAACATTCGCTTTCACGCTCTGGCCTAGAAAACCAGATGAGTGCTTACTGTGAACTGCTAAAGTGTTTTTTAAAGTGCAGTAGTGACAATTTGTGTAAGCACTGTTGCAGCGCAGAAATGTTAAGATGTAGAAATGTTGCCCTAGAAATTAGAACAGGTAATTCCCAGTTATCTCGCTGTTCATCTAAATAACTTGTATGTGCTACAGTATTGTTTGGCCTGTTTGTGCTGTTGAAATTCAAATTATGTTTCTATGAGGTATTTTCTACGAAAGAGGATTAGGGCCACCGAAAAAAAAAGTGGGCAAGTCTTTTTTTTTTCTTCTTTTACAGAATTCTGAGAAAAAAGTCAGAATTAGGAGAAAAAAGTCAGAATTCTGACTTTAATCTCAAAATTCTGGGGAAAAAAGTCAGGATTCTGAGAAAAAAGTCAGAATTCTGAGAAAAAATCATTCAGAGGAAAAAGTCAGAATTCCGAGAAAAAAGTCAGTCTGGAAAAGAAGAAAATAAAAACGTGACCACTTTTTTTTCCCAGTGGCCCTAATCCTCTTTAATAATTTTCAGTGCATAAATACAAAAATTGGTTTTGTTGCTAGGTTGCTGCTATAGGCAACACTATATAGTTTTAGTGTATGATTTTAAAAATAGCTTTTGTGGATATAAATAAGACTTTATTGTCATAAATTTAAATTGATAAAACACTTTTATATGGTGAAGATGCACCTGTAACCATTGCTGATATAGATAAGAACCTTCATGGGCCTAAAATGTACCTGCATGTCAAGTTTGGCTGCTAAACTCCTGATCTTGTAGGAGTTGATGAAAAATGAAGCAAACACAGACAGAAAGTTTGTGTATTATAAAAGAAAAGAAGTTTTTTTGTGACGAAAAAGTTCAATATTTAAGAAATAACTCTTCGAAATCTTTCCAAAATCTGAAGAGCAAAACCTATGGACTGTCCCATCTTGTTGCCTCTGTTCTGTCATATGGCCTTTTTATTGAGGGCTACATGAGCAAATGTCATAGTCAGCTGACAATGTCGTCATCCTGAAAAAAAGAGATAATTAAGTAATCCCATTGAATACGAGAGAAGAGCAATGAAAGTAAGCATGCCATTAAACTGAATCAACAGTTTTCTGGCACAGTCTTAGCACCAACTCAACATTATAAGTTCCATAAAGTTCTGGTACTGGGTATATCAGATTTCTTTATGGTCGGTGAATATGCCCTACTTTTAGCCCAACTTAATGACATTAGCATGTGAATGTCAAAGACATGCTCTCACCAGATGCTGTCAAAGGACTGGCCTGCCAGTATGCCAGCCCATATAGAGGCACTAGCTTAGTTACCTGTTAGTGGCATTGCAAAGACATTACATGCCTTTGCAAACCAAATGAAACAGCACAGAAGTTGCATGAGGGAAACATTTTTCATTAACGAAGTCTCTTTCCTGTGTTTTCCTTGAGTCATGCTCAACTCCCTGTGCTCAGCTGGTTCAGTTGTTTGTAAAGCAGTCCATGGAGTGCCGTTCTCCTTCTGTTCCATATATTTTGCACCTTCAGCTCAACGCTTCAGCATCGTAATGTGTGCACTGTGAAATAGCATGCATAGCAAAGATATCCCAGTTCCCAAACATTTATTTTAAGTTTACTAGACCCAGTAAAACCTTTTAGATAGCCTTATAACATACAAACTAATATAAAGGATCACTGGTCACGCATCAAGTCTGTCCGTCACATAAAGTTGTTTGAATTTATTAACATCAGTGATTTCTTACCACTGTGTGCTTCTTCTCACCAGGTGTGTACGGCGTTATGAGAACCATGTAAATCGCTGCCAGCCCTGCTCTTCAGCCGTTTCGCCATGTGGACGCTTCATTGCCACAGGCTCTGAGGATAACTGTGTAAGCAGTCTCACTGGGTCCATCAAAGCCACCTGTATACATTGCAAACAGATAAAAAAAAATCATCATAGGGATTAAAACATTATAAAGTGAAACAGAAAAGTTTTGACCTTTTGCAATATCTAGGCTGTTCTTCATCTTGTTTTTTCCTATAAAAGTTCAATTCAGGTTTATTTATATTGCACCAACAACAGTTGCCTCAAGGTGCTTTATAATGTAAGGTAAAGATTGTACAATAACTGAAAACCCCACAAGTCAAACAACCCACTACAAGCATCCATTTGGCAACAGTGGGAAGGAAAAGCTCCCTTTTAACAGGAAGAAATGTCTGGCAGAACCAGGCTCAGGGATGGGCAGCCTGGTTGAGAGTGAGGTCAAAGTATCAGACGGTTTGTTTGATTTATTTATTGATTGATAAAGTCTACATAGGTTATGCAGAACTAACGTAAAAAGCACTTAAAAGCAGAGTTGGCTTTCTGATGTCATCGGACACACTGATCAAGTGCATCTCATGTCCTTAAGAAACAGGAATAATCCAGCAAAGACCTGACACAGCACCTGAGAGATGGCCAAGTATTTTAGACATAATATAGACATAAAATAGATATACATGTCCTGGTTGTAAAACATTTATGTTACATGATCCTGCTTGGCGAAATGCCCATGGCACAGGTATTCAGAATGGCTTTTGGAGGAGTTGGTAGAAATGGAAATTTAAATTGTACCATTACAGGACACTACAGGTAAGATCACTCAAACTGGTGTTAAGAAGGAAAGCAAACCAAACACGTGACTTGTGCACTGTAGAACCAAGTGGTTCAGTTCGGGACAAAGAAAAAAAGCTATGGCCTTGGTTTGGCAAAATGTGATGGCTTCAACAAGACTGATTCTAAATCCACTAATTATATAATACCTCTACTCATCGCAAAATCACTGAGACCTACAAGATTAACTTTAAAAATTAATTCCCAAACCCTAACCTTTTCATATCTCCCAAGATGCCGTATCTCCTCACCGCCTGCTCCCCCGATCCTCCTTCCTATAGATTCACTTTCAGTCTCAGACTTGCTCGCATGGATGCCAGAGCTGTCTCACATGTGGCACCCTAGTTTTAGAGTTCTCTACCTGCTAATGTTTGGCTAATAAATGTTGTCACCCAAGTTAAAACTACAACATAACTGACCTTAGGAAGGTAAAAATAGCAGCAAAAATTTATCAGTTTTACCTCCATTTAAGGAAAGGACTGTTTGTGCTTGACTCAGAGATTTTTATTTGGATTCAACCCTTTTTCCAAAGAAGTCAACATTCATGTTGAAGCACAACTGTTTAATTGCTTTTCCAGAGCTTGCCTGACTTTCAAGACGTTTCCAGAAGACAGCCTCCCTTTTCCTTATCCATCTCTCTGTTCTTCTCGTATACGTGCTTGTTGAAAGCAGTGGAATAATATATGCATGCTGCTGATTCTTATTAATTATGGGGACTCAGCACAGCACAGACTTTTGCATCTCTGTTGAGATCGGTCATTTCCAGCGTTTCTTGGAAACCGGGAGAGTATACGGTAGTGAGCTACATCGTATTTATTTGTAGCTGCCTTGAGACTTATATGAGCCAGACACATTTGTACTTGTCTTAATATATCAAAAAGCAATCATGGAAAAAAAAAGAAACCTGAATAGTCTAAAAAAGACTCCCTAGATCATATTACACATTTTCCAAAAAACTTAGCCCAAAAGTAACCGAAGTGGAATATCATTTTAGCATGGCTGATATTTAGCTTTTCTATATACAGATGAAATATGTATTATTTCTTATCATGAAACTGTGACTTAATTATCAATTTATTAATCAGAATATATGCTCAGTGATATATTGCAAACCCTCCTGACCCTGGGCTCTGCTCCGTTTCAGTTACTATTGACATAAACTAATACATCATGTGATCCATGTGATATTAAAGCATTCCTAAGATAACTTTTTTCTTCCATATACCTAAATCCCTTTCAGGCATCACACACTTCATAAGCCTTAGACAGGAGTCACTCTTTTGACAGGATTCAATTGAAGCAGGGTTTTTTTTTTTCTTTTTTTCGGGGAAACATGATACAAAACAGCTGCAGGAATTTGATGAGTCTTCATCTTGTAGCAGACATCCCCACATCTGTTTTTATCTGTCCTTATGGCACTGAGGTTAATGCATTTTTCTAAAAACTTACTGATTATATTTATAAAAAGCATACAATAACAAACTTTCTGTTCTAAGGTCTCAAATGAAACAGATGGAGACATTCAGTACGCTAACGATTTTTGGGGTTTTTCTTTTTTAAATCAATGAGAGGAAGTATAAAATCCACAACTCCCACAGGGGTGATTAACAATTCCTAACTACCTCAAAGCAAAATACACTAGTAACACGCAGTATCTGCAAGGCTTTGTTATAACTGGTAATGGCAGCTTGATTTTGAGATGTTCACTATTTTGACATCTGTCTGTGCAACAAACTTCAGTATGAGTATTTATGCTTTAACATTAAAATTTACACTTACACAGTTTTTAAAGCTGAAAATCAGCATCCAACACTCAGGTGTTTAAATTGACCTTCTTCATCACTGTTTACCATTATTTATATCACAGGTTATCCGAGCACTCAGGAATCAGGAAACTACTCAGTAAATATAAGAAGAAGCATAGGACACAAAAAGAATGCAAACCGTGTTTTGATAAATTACAGATTTTGTTAATTACTGAAAAACTGCTAAAATACCCTGTTTATTTACTCTATTGAACTTCAGTTATTTTGAGATTAGTCCAGCACAAAGGATGATTGACTTTGGCGTGACTTTTAGTGTCTGCTACATGTCTGATTTCTGGACAAGCTTTAATCGCTTTAATACTCCTGTTTACAAGAAATTTGGGCTTTGGACATTTACCCCTAGCAATCAATCTTGGCTGGACATTTTACTATATACATGCACTGTATATTAAATGTCATTTGTGTCTGGAAGTACAAAAAAAGATAAACATTTACCCTTGAAGCTGAAATGATACTCAAGTTGATCTGCATTATCATCATGCTCGTCAGAACATAATTGTGTGTTGTAAGTACAATGGTACACACTAAGCTTCTGTATACATTCATTGTGTCCTTAATTGCAGGCCTATGTGTATGACATCCGTAGCAGCAACTATCTCCACAGATTACAAAACCACTCAGACACTGTGCTTAATGTGGCCTTCAACCCTGCTACACCACAGGTAAGACTCTGATTACTGTTTGTTTTTGTGTATAGATAAATATGCAATGATGTGCCTCAAAAAAATATCTTTGCTTCATATTCCAATGAAAACTGAATGATCTCCTCTGGGACGACTTATTAAGGTGTCTTTGTCTGTACTCACTGCGTAGTATAGTCAACACAATACTTTAAATGTGACAAATGATTTACTTGATGCCACCTATCAGTTTGTGGATTGAACTGAGTTTAACATTTTAGCAATATTCACCTTTTTTTTGTAGGGAGCTAACCCTAGCTAGGTTAGTGAGCAAGGTAGCCTATGTAACTATGCAGTCTATAGTGCGATATCTACAATACTATACAAAAATCTTGAGGTACTGTTCATTTCTTTACATTATGCTATGAAAATAAGAAATAGGTGCAGCATTTTCTTTTTTGAAACATGTGAATTCATGCAAGCCAAAAGTACAGATTCTATAATTCCAGTGATGAAAGTCAATTTTTGGTATGACAATCATTATTCTTCAACACATCTTGAACTCCTCTTTATGTAGTCTTCAGGAATAGTTCTCCAGGCTTCTTAAAAACATCCAAAGCTCTTCTTCTTTGGATGTTGGCTTCCTTTGATTCCGTAAAGATGGACGCAAACTGCTTCAATAATGTGGAGGTCCAAGCTCTGGGAAAGCCTATTCATGACTGAAAGTGTTCAATTGATGGTAATTCTCTACATCCATAATTCCATCAGTTTTGACAATATCCCTAATGCTACTCGCTGAAATCCAGCACCGAGCCATGACAGAGCCTTCTGTGTCTTACAGATGGCTGTACCTCTCTCTTTACCTCCTTCATACATAGAACAACAAATCATTGGGGTGCCAGTTTAGCTCAGTAAGTTCAGCAAGCCTCCCATATATTATAAGGCTAATGCAGAGGTCTGGTTTCAAATTTGCCCCAAGGCCATTTTATGCATTCTTCCCCTAGTCTTTCACTCAGCTTTCCTGTCTTTTCTGCACTTTCCTATCACAATAAAGGCTAAAAAGCCCCCATAAAAATATTGGATTTATCATTCCACAAGACCTGTTGGCACTGATTTTTAGTCCAGTTCTTTTGTAAGTTGGCATAACTCATCCTTTTCTCCCTGATTCTCTGTGACTGGTAGCAAAGTTTAAAACTGGTTCCAGTTAAATTGTCTGTGATGCATAGATACAGCACTGGTTCATCCCTTGAGTTTGGTATTTCTTTGCTTAAATGATTCATAGGCCTGTGTTAAGTTGCTTAACAAACAAAAAAAAAACATTCCTCTGGTGGTTAGGTTCAAGGGCTTTCAGGACTGAAGATGAATGAAAATGAGCCAACGAAAGACTACACACAGCAGGGAACCAAAACACTGCAGCCATCAGACCTAAATAAGCAAAAGCAAACAAGCTGGTTTCCGAGCTGGTTGATTGCTGTACACAATGTAACACATCAAGACAGATTGCTACAGGATCTTTTGTCATTCGTTTTTTTTATCTTTGCTTCCGGTAGCCACATTTTCATGTCTGATACATCTAAGTGTTCAGTCTGGATTCTAGTACCACACCGGAGACTGGAATTACTATAATGGCACTTCAGCCAGTTTTATTATTGGGGCTTCTCCCATTGAAGCGATCATAAGTCAGCAAAACTCTGAAACTAGAACTTCCTGATCCTGCACTTGTTTGACTAGGATAAAACCTTACAGAATCCAATCCTTGGAGCCAGGGCATAGGTGCATATGCATGCAGGAATCTTCAGATCATAGACACTGTGAGCTCTGTACTCAATAGCGTGAATCGTTTAATGCTAAGTTACATCACCCACGGTCAAAATGCCTCAGTAATGAAAAATCATGTGACCTGTGATATCTTTACTCACCTGTGACTCAAAGCTGCTTTCAATTAAAAAAAATTATTGAAAGGGTTTAGTTTGTGCTGTCATCCATCCATCTTCTTTTGCTAATGGTTAGGCTGGAGCTTATCAAAGCTATCACGGATCGAGATGCAGAGTACACCCTACCCAGGTTGCCAATCTGTTGCAGGGGTTGTTCTGTGATCTATGAATTATTAAAAGTTATCCACAAGGATTTAAAACTGTTTATCTTTGCCTGGCCTGCCATCAATCTAGAAGAAAACAATTCATGGAATGTGGGGAGTTGCACCAAAGAAAACAGAAAAGATATGTGTTTACTTTGAATTGCCATTACAGTGCTGCTTTATACCAACATGCTTTTAGTGACTAACAACATATATAGTGCCTTTTTAATAAAGCAACGCATTCCTTTGAAAATATCCAAAGCAAGAATACTTATAAAAAATAAAATCTAAAATATAGATTCTATGTTATAATATCACAGCCTTTGCTGAACATCTTTTAAGATTTGTTGACTGTGTTGTCAACTCAAGGCACATGTTTTAAATCTGCATGTCCATTTTTGTAACTCAATTCAGCGAAACTTTGGAGCACAATGATACATTCAGATTTCCCAGCTTGAAAGTGGAAAGCTTGGTTCATAGCCATTATCTGGCTGAAGTACAGTGATCTGCAGAGTTTGAAGACACACTTCATCAGTCAGGGCGTGCTTGCTCAACATTAGTACTTCTGTACATTTTGTTTTACTTGATGGGACAAATCAGAAATTCAGAAACAAGACATGTTGAATCAATAGACTTTATCTTACTTTCCACCACACGTGTCGGGTTGTAGATTGAAATAGTGATATATATCTTATCAGAAAGTAAATATATATAATGTAATAATGATGAACATATACTCTAGTAGTATTTACATTCTCACATTCATGTAACAGGCCTTTGCATACAGAATACATTATAAAAAATGAGGGTTTTGCTGTAAAAACCAGTACAGCCTTGCCACAAACTAGGTCAAACTAGGCTGAAAGTTGATATAAGAATTATGTTGATGTTAAGACGTACAGGCATCTAAATGTTTAGTTAGGTAATTTATCTGAGTCTTGTGGATTAGTCAAGTCATTTTTGCCTGTTTTGTTGAATTTTAGTGGACGTCACAAGTTTAGCTTACTGGTAAATTGTCCTCTGCATTTTGTCAACCAATTATCTGATTGCGGTTAGTACACAGCTGGGCACAGTTGCATGCATCCACCACAGATCGCTGTTCCCAAAATGATTTCAGGGTGGTTTGACAAAACCCGTTTAGGGAGGCAGTTTTGCTCAGTTGTCATTGGAGATGGGTCTGATGACATAAAAGCTCAGTAAATGTTATGATTCCATCCACAGCACTGGTATGACTTTATTTACTGGTTCTCTAATTTTTCCTCAGTTTCTCAAAAGTTCAGTAACTCCCTTTGTCCATAATTTTGCCAGATGTGATCATTAGCAAATCTTGTTTGCTTACTTGTGAAGCAGATAGTTTCTTTTAACCCTGCAGAAGTGCCTGTTCACCTGGTGCTAACTTATACTTTGCTCAGATTACCTATCTGTGGTTTAATTTTTGTGAGCCAAAAGCAATAAGTCAAAAGTCATTTTAAGTTCAAGAAGTCCTGAGAAATGGCCGGTTAGTTCTAAAGTTAACCATGTGATATATTGGAAATATGCTATGCTCATGCTTTCTCCTAAGACAAAGTGCTGGCAAAAAATGTCCCTAACCTGTGTTCATCTTGCTGTTGATCTACATTTGAGGGCCAGATGTTCTCCATATTTACAGCTGTGAGAAACCTCTGATGGGAGACACAGACAGATAAGGCAATGCATATTTTCCACTCATTTATCACTCATGTTTTCCACCTGAATACTTAAAAGAGAATCAAGCAGACAGATCCACCTCAGGGTTTATTCCCTTAGGTTTATTCCTGTACTTTAGTCTGTAATTAGGGATTTTAGCTTTTATTGTCACTTCACAATGCTGTCTTATAAAATCGTGTGGGAGTTGCATTGTATGCAGCTGTAAATTTGTTTGCAATTTGTTTGCTTTCTCGTGTTGAACCTTAATGTGCTACTGTGTAAATTAGAGCAGAAGGATTTTCACATGCAACAGGGGTGTTCTTGTCATTCCTTGCATATAATACAAAATAGGATGTTCTTTTTTTCTTTTTTGAGATTACAATTTAGTAGTGCCTTTAAACAAGGCAGTCATGCTACTGTATCCACAGGTACTTTTTCCATTGAATTTGGAATTTTGGATTCATGTGTAAAGAAAAATGTTTTAGCCAGAAGTGAAGAAACGGGTTACTGGGTCAGATGAGGGGCACAGATTTCATGGCGCTGCACACTGTTTGGATTACTCATATTTCTGTTCTGTGTCATCCTGACCTGCTGATAGCTTGACTATCAGCAGGTCAGGACTGCTGATAGCTTGATTATCAGCAGTTCACTTCAAAAGAGGGTTCATTATTGGTGTGGAGCTGTTCTCATCGAGACGACCCCTCCTAACTACAGTTTTATCAGTGAGGCCAGGGTGAGCAGGAGAGGAGGAGGGGTCGCTGTCTTATTTAATGAATCATTTCAATGTAAGCAGCTATCTCCTGGAAGTTTTCAGTCTTTTGAATATGTGGCTTTACAGCTGAAGGCCCCATCCAAAGTTGTGTTTCTTAATGTTTACAGGCCTCCCAAATACTGCATAGACTTTTTTAATGACCTCAGTGAACTGCTGTCTGTGATCTGTGTTGATTTCGACTGTGTAATTATTGTTGGGGATTTTAACATCCATGTGGACAACCCTCAGGACAAAGGGACTAAAGACCTGAGTAACACTCTGGGCAACTTTGGGCTGACTCAGCATGTAACAGAGGCCACACATAATAGAGGACACACTCTCGACCTACTGATCTCCAAGAGCCTGAGCATTTCAAACATTACTGTGTCTGATGTGGGCTTATCTGATCTTTACTGTGTTTTCTTTGAAAGTAAAATCTCAGCCCACACAAATATATCAACAGCAGTGATCACAAAACGGTGTATAACTGAAGACAGTAGTGAGATCTTTAACCAGGTCTTCCCATTAACACCTGACCTGTCCAAAGGTTCAGTCAATGAGCTCGTCAATAGCTTCAATGCTAACATGTTAAATGTAATGGACACTATTGCCCCCATTAAGGTGAAGGTTATCTCTGGAAGGAAAAAGTCTCCATGGAGAAACTCCACACTAGTGAAAAAATGAAAAAAGAGAGTGTAGGAAAGCTGAGCGCAGATGGAGAAAAACAAACCTCCAGGTTCATTATGACATCTATAAAGAGAAACTTCACAATTATAATTTACAACTGAGGAGTGCAAGAAGGTCCTACTTCTCTGACATCATCACTAAAAACAGCCATAATGCTCGGGTCTTATTTTCTACAGTTGACAGGCTAACAAACCCTCCTGTGCCAGTGGCAGCTGAACTTCATTCAACCATGGCCTGCAATGACTTTGCCAAATTCTTCACAGACAAAATCCAAAAGATTAGACAAGCAGTTGGAACATCAACAGCAGATCCAGGATATGTACTGTGTCCACCGAAAAGCTGTTTAAACACCATCAAACAGTTTCACCCTATTAACAGCAAAGACCTGGAGGACATCTTAGGTCAACTGAACTCCTCCTCCTGCTGTTTAGATGTCCTGCCAACAAGTTTTTTCAAAAAGGTCTCAAAGACTTTAGAGTCAGACCTGTTACAGATCGTCAACTTTTCCTTAATGTCAGCTGTGTTTCCAGAACCACTAAAAACTGCTGTAATCAAACCTATACTGAAAAAGGACAATCTTGACAAGACACAAATGAACAACTACAGGCCGATCTCAAATCTCCCATTTTTAAGTAAGATCATTGAAAAAGCAGTTTCTCAACAGCTCAATTACTTCTTAACACAGAATAACTGCTACGATGCCTTCCAGTCAGGTTTTAGACAGAACCACAGCACTGAAACCGCTCTGACAAAAGTGTTTAATGACATATGTCTGAATACAGACAGTGGAAAAATGTCAGTCCTAGTTTTACTGGATCTCAGTGCAGCATTTGATACAGTTGACCACAACATATTACTCAAACGACTGGAGAACTGGGCAGGTCTTTCAGGAACTGTACTAAACTGGTTCAAAGCATACTTAGAAAACAGGAAATACTTTGTATCAATAGGTAACTTCACATCTGAGCAGACAAGTATCACATGTGGAGTTCCCCAAGGTTCCATCTTGGGACCCCCTCTGTTTAACATTTACATGCTCCCACTGGCACAGATTATAAAGAACAACAAAATAAACTACCACAGCTATGCAGATGACACACAAATATATATCACAATGTCACCAGGAGACCGAGGCCCTGTACAGGCTCTTGGTAAATGCATTGAGGAAATCAATGACTGGTTGTGCCACAATTTTCTCCAACTAAACAAAAACAAAACTGAAGTAATAGTCTTTGGCGCCAAAGAAAAACGATTACAGGTCACCAGAGAACTTCAATCTATACATCTAAAAACCACAAACCAGGCGAGAAATTTGGGTGTAGTGATGGATGCAGACCTAAACTTAGAAAAACACATTAAGACAATAACAAAGTCAGCTTACTATCACCTCAAGAATATTTCAAGGATAAAAGATCTGATGTCTCAACAGGACCTGGAAAAACTAGTCCATGCATTCATTTTTAGTAGGCTTGATTACTGTAACAGCATCTTTACAGGTCTACCTAAAAAATCAGTCAGACAACTACAGCTCATTCAGAACTCTGCTGCTCGAGTCCTCACTAAGACCAAAAAAGTGGACCACATCAGTCCAGCTCTGAGGTCTTTACACTGGCTACCTGTCCGTCAGAGGATAGACTTTAAAGTTCTGATGCTGGCCTATAAAGCTCTGAATGGTTTAGGACCAAAATACATCAGTGACCTGCTGACCCAGTATGAACCTTCCAGATCCCTCAGGTCATCTGGATCCGGTCTTTTATCAGTTCCCAGAGTCAGAACCAGACACGGAGAAGCTGCATTCAGCTTTTATGCTCCTTATATCTGGAACAAACTCCCAGAAAGCCTCAGATCAGCTGAAACACTCAGTTTATTTAAATCCAGGTTGAAGACTCACCTATTCTCAGCTGCATTTGAATAAAGCACCAAATCCACACTTTTAAGCTTAAATTTCAAAACTTACACTAACTACTGATCTTATCTATTTCTGATTTTATCTGTTTTGGTTTTATATACTGTTTTGTTTGTTTGTTAAGCTTAAATTTCAAAACTTACATTAACTACTGATTTTATCTACTGTTCTGATTTTATCTGTTTTGATTTTATATATTGTTTTGTTTGTTTGTTTGTTAAGTGGGTTTAGAGCTCTGGGTAGCTCCCCAGCTGGGTCTAGACTGGGTCTAGAGAGTATTTTAAATTCAGGGAATTTAAAATAGAAAGTAGCTCGTCCACAGAAGGGCTGGTAGCTCCCCTTACGATAAGGGTTCAGATCGCGCGAACAGGTGTGGGATTAGAGCTCTGGGTAGCTCCCCAACTGGGTCTAGACTGGGTCTAGAGAGTATTTTAAATTCAGGGAATTTAAAATAGAAAGTAGCTCGTCCACAGAAGGACTGGTAGCTCCCCTTACGATAAGGGTTCAGATCGCGCGAACAGGTGTGGGATTAGAGCTCTGGGTAGCTCCCCAACTGGGTCTAGACTGGGTCTAGAGATTTTAAATTCAGGGAATTTAAAATAGAAAGTAGCTCGTCCACAGAAGGACTGGTAGCTCCCCTTACGATAAGGGTTCAGATCGCGCGAACAGGTGTGAAATGTGTGTGTTTAGTTAGTTTGTTTGTTTGCTTGTTTTAATTAATTTTAAATCATGCTTTTTATTTGTTTTTGTTTCTAATGTCTCTGTAAAGCACTTTGAATCACCTTGTTGTTGAATTGTGCTATACAAATAAATTTGCCTTGCCTTGCCTTGCCTAGATGAGCTCTTCTAAGCATCTGTTGAACCAGTTGTTACTCTCTTTGTGAAAATATCCCTCTTCTTTGTCTAAAGAGCTTGGAAAGAAAATGGTTCATCTTCTTCAGTTTTTAGAACTGAAGAAGCTTCTCGGATGAGAGGTGAAACATCTTCAAGAAACTTAAAGAAGTCCAGACGCTTTTCGTTCCAAGCTCTTTAGACCACGATGACCTGGATGACTGAGAACCTTTACAGACATGTCCCTCTTCTTTCTGACACTTGATCTTTAAGTTAAGGACCTTGTTCATCTAAACCTCAGTGAGTAATTTAGCAAACAAACTGAAGCCAGCTGATGCTTAAAGTGTTTTTGTTTGTGTTGCTTTTTTGCCTACTGATGCCTTATCAGTAATTTGGTTTAGCACATTGGAATTTTTTTCCTATAAAAGTTGTTAGTAAAGCGGCGGGGCCAGACGGTATCACCGGCCGTCTGCTGCGCTGCTGTGCTGACCAGCTAGCAGGTGTGTTCACTTACATCTTCAACGAGTCCCTGGCGAAGTCTGTGGTCCCCACATGCTTCAAAAGATCCACCATCATCCCTGTGCCCAAGAACAGCAAACCCTCATCCCTGAACGATTACCGGCCAGTTGCACTGACCTCGGTAGTAATGAAGGTGTTTGAGAGGCTGCTGAAGAACATCATCTCCTCCTCCATCCCAGACACCACAGATCCGCTGCAGTTCGCCTACAGATCCAACAGATCCACAGAGGATGCCATCGCCCACGTCCTACACACCACTCTCAGCCACGTGGACAAGAAACAGGGTAACTATGTGCGAATGCTGTTTGTTGATTACAGTTCAGCGTTTAACACAATAGTGCCCTGCAGACTGTTCACAAAGCTGAGGGATCTGGGACTTAACAGCCGTCTGTGTGCATGGGTGTTGGACTTCCTCACTGGCAGAACTCAGGTGGTGAGGGTGGGCAGGTGCTTCTCCAACAGCATCACCATCAACACAGGAGCACCTCAGGGATGTGTCCTCTCGCCACTGCTCTACTCCCTCTACACTTCAGACTGTGTGGCCACCCATGGCTCCAACACCATTGTGAAGTTTGCTGACGACACAGTGGTGTTGGGTGCCATCTCCAACAACGATGAGGCGGCCTACATGGATGAAGTGAAGAATCTGGCATCGTGGTGCAAGGACAACCACCTCCAGCTGAACGTCAGCAAGACCAAGGAGCTGGTGGTGGACTTCAGAAGGGGTCAGCACAGAGACTACAAGCCCATTATCATCAATGGAGCTCCAGTGGAGAGGGTGCAGTCCTTCAAGTATCTTGGTGTCCACATCTCCTCAGACCTGACATGGGCTGCCCACATTCAGGTCCAGACCAAAAAGGCTAGGCAGCGCCTGTATCACCTACGACAACTGAGGAAGTTCAGGGTCTCTCCAAAGATCCTCAGGATTTTCTATACAGGTGCTGTGGAGAGCATCCTCACACAGAACATGACATCGTGGTTCAGGAACAGCTGTGTGAAGGACCAAAAAGCTCTCCAGAGAGTGATCCGTACAGCAGAACGCTGCTGCAGGATTGCTCTCCCCCCGCTTCAGGACACCTACACCAGGAGATGCCGGACTAGAGCAGCGCAGATACTGAAGGACCCGTCCCATCCTGGCAACAAACTGTTCCAACTTCTGCAATCTGGTAGAAGGTTCCGCATCTTCCGGGCAAGGACAGAGAGACTCAAGAGGAGCTTCTATCCCCAAGCCATCCGTGCCCTAAACACACACACCCGCCCTCTCACATCATCTATAATTGACTGAGACAAGACTCTTCCAGACACTAAACCAAGGCACAATGTACATTTCAATTCCTTTAATTTTAAATATGTTTATATTGTCTATCCTGTAAAATAGTCAGATATCTATTCATATTAATGTACAGAATTCACCTGCTTGCTGCTACTACTGCACATTCACCCAGTGTATATACTATATGTGTATGTATATATATATATATATATATATATATATATATATATAATGTTCTTCCTCTACACCCCCCCCCCAATTTTTGCACATGTCGAGGAGCGTGTCAGGCTACATTTCACTGTGTGTTATACTTGTATAACTATGCATGTGACAAATAATAAAGAACCTAGAACCTAGAACCTAGTATCAGTTGTAGATAATTTTGTTTCTGTAGACATAAAATTTTCATTTTAATTACGAAAATTAAAGTTCCCCTAGTCCCCAGTCCCCCCTTCAGAAGGCATGTCAGTGGGTTTAGGGAGGTCCTAAAAGTATTCCCTGACTGCCTGACTATATCCTCAGTTGAATTCAGCAGCACCACACTTACACTGTACACCCTGTGAGGGGAGCTTCGGCTGCCAGTACCCATCAGCTGCCTCCAAAGTCCCACAGGCTAACCAAGCCCGATAGGACTCCGTCTTCAGCTTGATTACTGTGTCCACCATCAGGTTCAGGGATTTTCACCATGACACCTTGCGACCAAAACTCCTTGCAGCTGCCTCGGCAATGGAGGCGCAGAACATGATCCATTTGGACTGAATGTCCCCAGCCTCCCTCGGAATGCTGTCGAAGTTCTGCCAGAGATGGGAGTTAAAGATCTCCCAGACCAAGGCCTTTCCCAGACGTTTCCAGCTCACTGTTAGTATATATTTAGGTGTGCCAGGTCTTTCCAGCATCCACCCCTAACCCTCGATAGGTGATCATCAGTTGACAGCTCAGCTCCTCCCTTCACCCAAGTGTCCAGAACATATGGCTATGTATGATGCCATTACATAATCAATCACTGGCTTGATGCCACATGCACTTAAGGACATATTTATGTGCAAACATGGTGTTTATTTTGGACAAACTATGAGTTCCACAGAAGTCTAATAGTAAAACACCACCTGGGTTCAGATCAGAAAGGCCATTCCTCCCTTACACCCCTTCAGGTATCACTGTCATTGCCCACATGAGCATTGAAGTCTCCCAGAAGAATGACGGTGTGAAGGCGGACCCTCAAGAACCTCACCCAGTGACCCCAAAAAGTTAGGGCAATATACTGAGTAAGCTGAGGGGATATAAGAATACCCTCCTCTGCCGCCAATTCTCAATGAAGGCAATTCCAAAGGCTTGCATTGAGGTGAACCCAACTATAACTCAACCACACACACCATCTTAGGGTCTTTCCCCACCAGTGAGGTGACGTTCTATTTCTCAATAGCCAGCCTTGACAGTTGGGGATCAGATCGTCACGGGCCTCTGCCCCTGACTGCTGCTCGGCACACATTGCACCCGACCCATATGGAGCCTCCTGCAGGTGCTGGGCCTACAGGAGGGTGGGCCCAATTTGCTCCTTCGGGCTGCACCCGGCCAGACCCCAAGGCTCCTACAGCTCAGTCATTGGATGCTCCCCCTCTGGCTCCCTCCCCAGGCCTGGCTCCAGCTTAATATTAGACGAAAATACAAACGTTTTTAAATGATGATTTCATTTATCAAGGGAAAAATCAGCCACCAACCTGTCTCGTCGTATGTAAAATAATAAGTGGCCCTTTACAGGTATGGACTGAGACAAAAAAATCAGCCCTAGCATCTTTGGTCCAAGCAGGCCACCATGATTGGTCGCAAATGGTCCAGTTAAATATATGCACATAAAAATATTTGAAACTATCATTATGTGTATCAGGTTTTTTTTATCTGGTTGGTACAGTCGTTGGATTAGCACATCTTAGCTGATACTAGTTAAATAAAAAGTGTAGCTTTTAGTGCAACTGTATGTATATATAATAATCATACGCATACTGTATTTTGTTTCAATTTCAATTTGTTGGATTATTGATATTGAAAGTTTTTCTTTTCTATCAGGTTGTAAAGCTGTTGTTGGATTCGGACATCTTAGTAGCAGTGCATGCATGTGACAATAAAAAACTACTCTTTAACCGTTAGTCAAAGCGGTTATTAGCGGGAGACAGATCGATCAAAATATTGATAGTATTGATGCTCGCACTGGGATTGGATCTCTTTTGTTCTGTTAGGTAACTATTGTGAAAGGTAAAAATCACAGTGATTTTGTGGTCATTAATATGTGTTCAGAATATGCATTTCATGATGATTCATCTCATAATTCATGACATATTGCACTCCTCTACATAGGCTGTCTTCATAGGTTAAGTATTTATATCAGTATTAGTATTGGCAAAAGTGATCCTGTATTTACTTGGAATCGTACTGAAAATTGTGGTTTCACACATCACTAGAAGTCATTAATTTTACTTTAAAATTTGAATCTCTACTTTCCAACCATTTTCTTATCATGTTATTTAGAACTTCCTCCATCTCTTTCTCACTCTGTTGTTGAGACTGCTATCCCTTCTCCTGCACTTCTGTTTAGCGCCTCTTGTGACTACGAGGGGGTTGTTGCTGGTACTATTGCTGCTTATATGATTAATTTAATTTACTTAATTTGACATATATTGCACCATTTCACTTTTGTTTGTCCATCATTATCAGCGTCTTCAACAATAAACTCTACAAGGTGCATGAGTGCAATAGGGGCCAGATTTGATTGGGCAATCCAGTGTCACTAATGAACAAATGTGCTTCTGTTAGTGCTTGCATGGCCGGGGTGCAGCAGCCCCACAAGCCGGCCTGTAGCCTGTATAATTATCAACAAAGAAAAAAGAAATATTGACCCATCAGCCCACAAGTACGTTGGCCCACCAGGCAAATGCGTAGTATGCTAGATTACCAGTCCAGCCCTGCCCCCTAAACATAATAACTGGTTAACCACTTTGGCAGCAAAAACTGTAATCAAGCATTTGCAATAGCTGGCAATGAGTCTTTCACATCACTGTGGAGGAATTTTGGCCCACTCTTCTTTGCCAAATTGTTTTTATTCAGTGCAATTCAGTTATTAGATTTAGGGGTCGATTACTTTTCCACATATAGCCAGGTAGATTTGGATAGCTTTTTTCTTTAGTAAATAAAACCATAATTTAAAATTTAAAATGTATCTAATTTTACACTTTGTTTGATGATCTGAAACATTTAAGTGTAACAAATGTGCAAAAAAACTAAAAAATCACTAATGGCTCAAATACTTTTTCACACCACTGTATCTTACTGTAAGTTACTGGACCTCCTCGCTACACGTCTGGTCAGTTTCTGAGTCATACATCTGTTTTTGTTTTGTTTTTTGTTATAATCTACTGTCTTCTTTTAGAGTCTTTGGACTAAGTGAATGTTTTTGAACTCTGAGGTACTTGGTTCTCATTTGCACTTAGTGTGTTGGAGGTAGCGCAGAACCATGACCACTTGCTGACACAATCAGTTGTCTGCAAAACTTTAACACGTACGATCATCCAAACTAAGATGAACAAAGAGTGAGTCATATCTGTGACTTTTCATGCTAAGTGCTTTTCTTGTCTCTCTATGTCAGCTTTTATCATCTTTACTTTTTGCAGCCGGGCAAAAAACCGCCAGCTGTTGTCCCAGTAGACATTTTTACTGTATCATTTTTAATTTGTGGCCATTTGGCAGCTGTTACTCACACAGCAGGGATGGACTAGGATATAAAAGGATCCCTGGAGTTTTTCCCTGAGATGCAGCACAGTACGATCAGCACAATTACAGCTGTAATGAATAGCAATTCAATTTTATATCTTCGTGGTTGCAACTGCTGGTTGGAAAAAGTAGCACATTTGAGGACTCCAGTGAAATAAGATGCACTTTCTGATGCTGTTACATTATTATTTTATTAGTTTACAATGGTTTTTAGGTTATTTAACAGTAAGAATCATTGGTTGTTACTACCTATTTTACCTAACAGCACCACACAAACCAATATATGAGTAATTTTGGTGTGTCACAAATACCAATGATGTCAGCGCAACACTTTGATTCATGTACATTGTACACTCACAGCCACTTTATTAGGCACACTCTTCTAGCAGTGGGTTGACCATTATTTTGCTGTTAGAACTACTGCAGGCAGATTAAACAAGATGCTGGAAACTTTCCTGGGAGATTGACACGATAGCACAGTTGCTGTAGATTTGCCAGCTGCATATCCATATGCAAATCTCCTGTTCTGTCACATTCCAAAGGTACTCTGTTGGATGAAGTTTGTTTGAAGCTTCGTGATATGGTGCATAATTCTGCTGGAAGCAACCATCATAAGATGAGTACACTGAGATCATAAAAGAGATGACACAGGTGGAATGGAGCCTTCCTTTCATGTTGTTTACTTCAAATTTTGACCCAACCATTCAAACCTTGCAGCATAAATTGAGGAAGCAACATTTTTACAGTCTCCCCAGTTTTTGTGAGCCTAGCCTGTGTGTCGCCTCAGCTTCCTATTGTTAGCTGACACAAGTGCGGTCTGGGTGTGGTATTCAGCAGTTTCTCAAATACTCAGACCAAAGCATCTGGCACCAACAACCATGCCTCATTCAAGTAGACATGTTCAAGTCAACTTTAAGGTTGTGTTGTTTCTACTTGCCCATTGAGCTGCCCATTTGATTGGCTGATTACGGATGGATGGATGGATGGATGGATGGATGGATGGATGGATGGATGGATATGTTTCCTCTTGACCTCAGACATTACCCCCTTCGTACTGTCGCAGCCAGAGAATAAATACAGAGGTGGACTGCTGTCTACTCCAGAATGTCACATTACAGTGAGACACAGACTGAGCTGAGACAGCCTGGCCTGTGTTCAGCACAGCTGGAACTGCAATGAACAGGAAGTTTCAAAGTCACAAGAGACATTTTTAAGTATCGAAACCTTTCACATGCATTAGACAGAACTTCTTCAGTTGGCTGTGGTCTTAGGTAATAATGGTGAACTTCCTTTGTCCCAGTACTCAAAATGTTAAGTTCAGATCTGTGAGTACAATCGGATTTCTCAATTTTTTCTATTTTCTCATTTTATGCAATTTTAATGTTTTAAAGATACACAGATATAAAGATTTACATTTAAAAAATATAAGGGTAAGCGGAGGATATAAAACATTATATTTTATATAACTACTTTCTTATATTCACCCAGATGGTATTGTCTGTTGTCTAATGTCTAAAAGGTTCTGAGTGTGAATATATCCATAAGTTACCAACTATTTATCACCACGAGCAACAGGCTATACATTTCTTTTATTGATCCCATGTCTATGTAAAGTCAAGACTGAGATAACCGTGGTGACCATCTGCCCCTTTTTCCATCTGTCATCTGGATCCTCCTTCAACTCTCAGCATGGTCACTACAGAACATCTTGCTATTTTGGTGTTTGTGAAATTTGTGCTCCACAGCTGATGAATGGCATCCTCTGGGAGGGGAAAACACATTGTTCGCCATATTATCAAATCCTTAGCATTTGTTCATACCGGTTTCTATAGACATATACTTTCTGTCATCCAGAGTGCCAAAATTTGACTCACCATTGAAAATCTAATCCACATTGCTTTCTCAATCGGCATTTTTATTCTGGCTTTGAACTGTTGATTTGTGGTTTCTTTTCCGTGGTGTTGAGCCAGTTGCTAACAATAAATTATGCAACATGCGTGACAAACCATGCAATGGATTTTCTGATCTTACTCAGAATTCCTAAAAAGTTTGGACTTGGACTTTGTTCAACCAAACCTCAAAACAAATGAACAAAACTCTCAAATGGAGCCTCAGGTTATGTGCGTAAGGCTATCTAAAATTCCACAGAAATCAAACTTGATGAAAACTATGTCTGTCTTGAAAATGAAGCTGTAATGTCAGCCAAATCTGTCATGACCCACAATGACTCCTTTCTGTGTTTCTATAGTAAGTCAGTATTTTTAACAAAAACATCTGATACCAAAGGTCACATAAAACCTTCAGCTACCCTTATTATGTGGGCTTGTTTGGGGCAAAATAAAAGTTTAAGGTTGCAAAGATGTAATGTGTTGGATTCCTTTGGACTTTTCTGTGTTTATCTCTTAACACTACATGCTTACATTGGTGTATTATCACAGTAACAGTGGTTTTGGATCAGAGTTGATCCAAAACCATGGTTGCTACTGTAGCTGTCGTCTAACTCTCATAAGTTTTAGGTCAAGGATGTCAAACTCATTTTACATTGTGGACTGTATACAGCCCACTTAGCTCTTAAGTGGGCTGGAACAGTATAACTCCCCTTTCTGTTAGTGTAAAAAAACCTAACTACACATTTAATCCCTAAGAAAATTAAAATGAAGTGCAATTTTAACAATAAGTCTCAGTTTTTCTATATAATTACAAAATCTTGCCTAATTGTGCCACAAATCTGCCATATTAAAGAAATATGTCAGAAATAAATGTGTAAAATGGCAGTAAATGTTCTAGTTGTTCATTCCTCAGTTAAGTCCTGTAATAATAAAGTAGAAAGTTGTTAACTGACTTTTTTAACTTTAACTGTTAACTGTGACCCAACTGGAAAAGTTGGAAATGTCTACAGTTGTGAACAAAAAATGAAAATCAGGAATTCTTCTTTCTTTTTTTTGCTTTACTTTGGTGCAATATGAATGGCCATGGTGGAGGTTTTTTGTTTTTTTTTAGGAAAAGCTATAAAACCTATAAAAATACAGTTCACATTTTCCAAAGCCTTCCAGTGGGCCAGATTGGAGTCTTTCCTGGGCTGATTCTGGCCCCCGGGACTTATGTTTGACATCCCTGTTTTAGGCTTTTCAGCTGCCTGGGAGCAAGAACCAGACAGCCTGGCTGTTGTTGATTAAGGTCACTGAGGTGGACGTCATGGTGTACAAAGACTCACGATCACATACTATGCATATTTAGATGTAATATGTTTGTGCTCACTGGGTTGCCTTTATGAGGAAGTTAACTTGTCTCTGGGATTCACACTCGCCAGGAATTCTTTAATGTGTCTATAGAAGAGAAACTGCAACTTTCACCCTTCAAAGGAAGAATGCATCCAGCCCAGTTTAGTGTGTTTGAGTCATCCTCAGACCTCAGCTATTGTGACTCCCTTTCCCAGCACAGGCATCTGCTTGCTGGTAAAGGATTATTTCTCCTGCATAAAACCTTTTTAGTACAAGGGAAAAAATGTTGGACCATTGTTGTACCAAATGTGTTTTTTATCACAACTTGGCAAATCATTGTTTGCCAAGATTCCTGATGTTATCATGCTTTTAAAAAAGATGCTGTCTTTACAGCCACCTCAGGTCTAGATATTCACCATAGGTAAAACTCCCTGATGGAGTATTCCCATTTTGTAAAATGTTGGGTTTTTTTGATTGGTTCTTTGTTTTTCTCCACTTACCTACAAAGGTGTCATATAGAAGATGGACATACTGTGACATCATCCATTGGTTAGGGATGGACCTAACCAATGTTTTTAGTGTCATCATTGAGGTTTTTGAAACATGGAAAGTAACTGGTGGATCTTACTGGACACACTCACTGGTCGCTATTTGTCAATCACATATGAGTCATTATTATCTTGTTGCCCTTTAAGACTCTAGAGGACACCATAATTTACTAAATTAACACCAAGGTCAGAAAGAACTGAACTAAAAAATGAAAGAGAACTGAACAATTAAGAACATCAACTCATCATGTAGATGTTTACTGAGGGTGAAAGGTCAATGTGAGCCTAAGGTTTGTTTTACCCCTGACTTCTATACAACAAGATCTCTTTCTTTTCTTTTCTTTTTGTCAAGCCAGAGGCGTCAGGCACCTTAGCATTCACTTTCACTTTTCAGGCCCCGGAGGCCGTGACTTTATATAAAGACTATGCTCACTTGTCCTTTAAGACTGGGTGGTAAAAATAAACTTGGGTTGAAGTGGCATGAAATAGAGGTTATAACAGCTGTTTGTGAGTTATCTTGAGTTATTTTTCCATAATATGGTATACTTTTAAATTCTGAACAATTGCACATGTAAAAATGTGCTATAGGTCTCACTGCAAAGCCCACATAGAGGGTTTCCCACTGCTTCTGACGGACTGTCAGAGTGCTGAGGTAATGCTTCCTCAGCCTCATCTGCTCTCTTGGCTGATAGAGACATATGATTCACTGTGTACGTCTCACTAAAAATTGTAGTCAAGCATTGATCGTCTGTATTTGTGCTTGTCTGTGTGCAGCCTGCACATGTCATTAAGTGTGTAGTGTGTGCGTGTGTGTTTGCCTACAGGGTGTGGATTAATGCTAGTTTATTGTTGTGTGGGTGCCTTATTAATCTCCAAATGTTTGACTCACTGAGAGTATTGCTGGCAGGAACCTCAATCTCCTTGTTTGAATAAACAAAGTTATATAACAGAGTTAAGGCCTGGCAACATGATGTTTTTTTGTTTTTTTTTTTGGGGGGGGGGGGGTAAATGGCAAGTATGGAAAATCAAGAATTTTGGTGGGGAACACAGAATGGTCTTGACCTCAATGGTGCTCTTCTTCTTCGGGGATCTAGGTGTGCCGTTATGAAACTCTGTATTCTAAATAGAGAGGTGGTAAAAAGAAGAGTGATGTCTGACACGGTTTTAGAAAAAAAGTGTGCAAAAATAAAAGCGTAATATGATGTCATGCTTTTTCTCTTTTCTTCACAGCTGCTAACTGGGACCCTGGATGGGAAGCTCAGGCTGTTTAAGTCTAGCAGTGGCTCTTCTTTGTCCTGTGACACCAGCACTGCCGTGCACAGTGTCCTCAACAAGACTGTGTAATTACAGCTGGCCCCTGCAGAACCCATGCAGGTTTTATTAATGCAGTCCCAAGTGGGATTTTCATTGGGAAAGAAGAATTTAAACGTTTTCTTTTTTTGCTCTTGGTTTAATGAAAAACAGGTAGAGTTATATAAAAATGTGCTCTTGTGTGTTCTTCCTCGGTGCTTAAAATTGTCAGTAGAAACCAGCCATTTCAGATCATTCGTCTTTGTTAAACTTCCTGCCCATGCTTCCAGCGCATTTCTTATTTAAAGGGAGCACGCTGCTTTCTTTGAACTCATTTAGCTGCATTTTTGTGATGCACGATTTAGTCAATTAAACATAATATCGCTAAATTTGCCAAAAACAATTATTATTAGCAGTTTTTCACATCTGTTGCACATTCTGAATGGTCAAGCATAACGTTTAGTTTGTTCAGTATGTGGAACAGATGTACTTCTTATATCGCTGGCTGTGACCTCCACTTAGCAGATCAGCACGTAGAGCTATGACATCAACTGGGTGCAACCACTTTGGCTGCCAGACACACAGATGCTCCTACTGTTCATACTGATGCACCCATCTCCATTGTTTGTGCTGGATGTTTAGTCCTTTCTACCTTAGTCACAACAAACTGTCAGGTACTCTAATACATAGTAGAGGATATAAAGGCTCAATGTGAAATTTGTTCAAAAATTGTTGAATTTGTTGAAAAATTGGTTTGCAACAACACTATTTACAAAAAAGCTGGCAAGCTTAAATTTCTAAGGTTTCCCATTTGATGCAAGATTCCAGTTTATTTTCTGTGAGCTTTTTAAAAACACATTTGTGATGTTACAGTCTTGTGCCAAAATAGATTCAATTCATTCTTCACCTCAAAATTCTACAAAACAATTTAAATCTATTAAAAATATATTAAAATATAACATGTATATTCTGAGCCTTTGCCATGACACTCTGAACTGAACTCAGGGGCATCCTGTTTCTGCTGATCAGCTTGATTGGAGTCCACCTGTGGTAAATTAATTTGATTCAACATGAAGGTACGCACCTGTCTACATAAGGTCCCATAGTTGACAGTGCATGTCAGAGCACTAACCAAGCCATGACGTTTAAGGAATTTTCTGTAGACAGAGGAGAAGGTCCAGAAGGACAACCATTTCGGCAGCACTCCAGTAATCAGACCTGTGTGGCAGAACAGCCAAACAAAAGCCCCACCTCGGTAAAAGGCACATGACAGCCAAAAAGTCTGCCCAAAAGCACCCTAAGGACTCTCAGATCAGAGAAACAAAATTCTCTGAAACAAAGATTAAACCCTTCGGCTTGAATGCCAAACATCATGTCGGGAGGAAACCAGCCACTACTGATCCCTTGGCCAATACCATCCCTACAGCAGAGCATGGTGGTGGCAGCATCATGCTGTGGGGATGTTTTTCAGCAGCAGGAACTGGGAGACCAGTCAAGATCAAGGGAACGATGAATGCAGCAATGTACAGAGACATCCTTGATGATAACCTGCTCCAGAGCGCTCTGGACCTCAGACTTGGCTGAAGGTTCAGCTCCAAACAGGACAACAAACCTAAGCACACAGTCAATATAACAAAGTAGTGGCTTCAGGACCACTCTGTGAATGTCCTTAAATGGCCCAGCCAGACCCCACTAAGTCTCTATTCTTTTGTGTCATTCTTATATCTCCAAACAAGGTGACAGATTAATATGTTTTCTCTTACATTGATTTGGAAATAAAATCAAAAATAATTTTTGAAGTCACAAAGTCATCAATCCTATATCGCATGTCCTCTTAGGTTCAACATTAAGATATTCTTTCTATCTCAAGTTTAATACCACAGTTTATTGCTAAGTAACGTTTCCTGGTGATGTTTAATTTTCTTTGGAAAAACAGTCTCCTGCTCTGCTGCTCCTGTCACCTCCACCATATTATAAGCCTTAACTCAGTCTTCAGACAGAAAGGAGGAATGCTCATCCCCCATCTGCAGGGGGACATAATTTCAAGCATCACTCATCCCCTGTCCATTAGGAAAAGATATCAGAGTTGACGCATTATGTGATGGCGCTAAATCCACTGATAGTATGCTCAGGCTTAACTTCCTCAGACTGTTTTCCAAAAACTGCTCATCTGTGTCTTGTCCCCTGTCCAGTATTCTGTATTTGATTTACTCTGCCCTTTTTGGACTGCTTACTTTAATTGATACCAAGGCAGGCTGTCTGTGAGGATGTGCAGTGCAATCCTCAGCTAGATCATGAAGTATAGCTTTGAAGTTGCACAGTATCAGCTGCCAGATATGGATAGGATTTATAGGGTGGTACCTCTTGCTTTGTCATGCATTACATTATGTATGTACTGTGTGTGTGTGTGTGTAGGTGCGTGTGTTTATGCCACAAAGATAGGTATGTACTGGCAACGCTGCATTTTCCCTGTCACGGTGAGCTTTAGTGTTCCTGCAAGTAGGAGACACTTTTTATCGGAGCAGAACGATAAATTGTCTTTGGGGTAAATTTACGCAGCCATGTTCTTTCTCTATTTTCGTCCTGGAATGTGTGTATTCAGTGTCTTTCCTTGAATTAATTAACCTGAATTCAGTGAGCATGTGCTCTCAAAACAAAGTAATATATTGCCATATGTGCAAATCCTTTGTCTGTGTGAGGTCATTTTGGGTCCACTCCCTTCATCGAGCTCACCACTAAAGAATGAAGTACACTTGAAAATAAAAAGGACTTCAATAATATCCACACCCAAACATTATGAGTGTCCAACATTCAATCTCTCACAGTCTTTTGTCATTGAAACTGACAGAAAGAAGAACTTTGTCTCCAGCTTTGGAATTATTAGATGCTGGATATGACAGCACTGAACATGGTGTAACGCTGGAGGAAGATATGCAGAGCCCTCAGCATAATATACAAATGTGTAGGTGTCGTTCCCCGCTATGTGGTTTGGTGGTCTTTTGGCTCGCTGGTCACAGTCTCATCAGCACTCTGAACACATTTCCCTTGGGTCATAATGAGGCACGTGAACTTTACTGATGATCTACAGACTCGTGAGGATTTCTGCTCTTTTGTTCTCAAGAGTTCAAAGCTAAGGGAGTGGACACGTGTCAAAAACTGCTGTTCTGCTCTCTCAGTTCATTCCAGTATAAGCAAAGCTAACGGAACAACGTATAATGTTCTATAAATTGTGCCAAAGAAATCCAAACTGATGATATCTGTAATGATTTATATTCTATATGTAAATTACAGGAAAAATAACTGAGATTCAGCTCATACGCAATCTATTTAATGAGAGTCTTCAAATGTTCAGACACTAATGATGGTATCAGTCATCGAGCATCAGTGTGCTACAGTGGAAGCAACGATACAACCATAAGCTGTACATAAAAGATGGAAGTAGCTAACGTGACCTTTATGCATTATGTTAGCTACTTCCATCTTAGTTTGTTCCACCTGATAATGGCATTTTGGCATCTTCTTGAAACCAGAGGTGGCTCAGACTGAGAAGCCAGCAACAGAGGATTCTCATACGGAAGCAATTTGGGAATCACAAATAGCTACGTCTGGAAACATAACCCAATTTATCTTGTAGTTTACTCTGTGTGATTATAATTTACAAAATGAACATACTTCTCTATTAAATAAGACGCGCAAACTCGCAATTTAGATCAACAACTCACTGGGAAAATATTTACTGAGGAGATAAATCAAGCAAGAAGTAGGGTCAGTTTCTCATACAATTCTTTTCAAGTAGACCTCTTTTTCACCTGCTGTTGACCATTATAAGGACAAGCAGGTTCGTGACACTTATGGATTGACTATACTTGGACCAGCATGTTACTTCCATTGCTTTTTAGCCTGTGGGGACAACATCCATACATCCATTTTTCCTACTTATGTGGGTCCAGATCACCATGGCAACAGCCTAAGCAGAAATGCCTAGACCTCACTCCTCCCGGCTATCTCACCAGCAGTTCTGGTGGGACACCCAGAACACCAAGGTGTTCCCAAGCTAGTCAACAGTCGTAACTTCACCAGCGTGTCCTTGGTCTCCTTCTGCTAGGACATAATTGAAACACTTGAAACACAAGGTGCCCAGGAGTCATCTGACAGATGCCCAAACTATCTCAACTGGCTCCTTTCCTTGTGGAGGAGTTGCAGCTCTGATCTGACACTCTCCAAAATGGCCAAACTTCTCATCCTTCCTCTAAGGGAGACCTCAGACTAGCACGGCGTAACCTATTTGTGAGTCACCCCACCACATTGACAAACTCTGAAGTCTTATCAAAGTGAACCAATCAATGCTCATTAACATGGGGGAGGGAAAAGAGGGAAGATTATTGCTAATGGTGTCAATGCTAGAAGGCTTGTTTTTGATCACCCGTGTACGGTACTTTACGTCGTTTGTGTAAAACAACAAGCTATGGCTGTTCGGAGTCCAGTTCACATTAAATCTGTCACTCAGCCAAGTCAAGAACATTTTTGACTTTGACAACACCCTTCCTGAAAACCATCTAGTATGAGGCCCTGAGTACATACATTAGTTCATGCATCAGATATAACATGCTGTGTAGTCGCTGCGCTCTGCTTCTTCTTTTGTGGTCCACAAATTACAGATTCTATTTTGAACGGTGCAGCGCATGTCCCAGCCTAACCCCTTCTGACTGCAACATTCAAGGTAACTGTAAATAACGACCATGAAAGATAAGGTTTAAAGTCACTAATAAATATTGGTGAAATATCCCGATGGAGCCACACAGGAAGACAGACAAGCAATTAGCGTCTTTACTGTACTTGACTCTGTCCTGAGCAGCTCTGGGCTGCGTTGTGCAGACAACAACGGAAATACAGATTATTACCAGATGGTGTCATCCAAGGTGCGAGGCATAAACATTGAAACCCTTAACACTCTGATAAATCAACACGAGACCCTTGCGGAGTTAGCGGGATAAATGGGAAAAACAGGAGCACGTAACACAGGATTCCAGATCCGTGAACAAACCCTGTTGAGGTAAAATGCATTCAAATACTGTTGATCGTTCAAAAAGGTAAACATAACATGAAATCCAGAGGTGTCATAATGGCCTTAAAACAAGAACCTCCTCGCTGAGCGCACAGTATTTACAAGGTTAAGGCACTTCGTCAGCTCCATTAAGCCGAGGCGCAAGGGTGAGATAAGATGATAGTTTGGCAAGTAAGTATAAACCATCAAGTCTCTGCCCATTTCTCAGGTTCATCAAACTAAACTCTAACCTTTCGCTGAACAAAGATAGCATTTGAACATTAACCTCTACCATTAGTGAATTCCTTTGTTTTTATGGCTGAATTTATTTCCTTAAAGAGGCAATTTTATGTTTTCCTCTTTAATCATGTTTAAGTAAGCTGGGAAATTACCAGCACATGTGCTTGAGCTCCATTTCAGTGCATGTGTCTCTATGTAGCCTGTTAATCTGTCATTTTTTTTAATATTACTATTGTTACATAACATTATGCTCTGGTTCTTAGAGTTTTACTCTTGCCATAAAACAAACAATGGGAAAGCTTTGAAGAGGAAGATGTGATCAATATTTCTGCTCCAATTTAATGTGCCGGCAGTGTTTGAAAACACATCAAAGTAAGAGATATTAAAAAACACACATACATACACCATGTGTCATCCTTGCGAGCCTAGTTTTAAGCTTATGTGGTTGCCAACTAGCCGTGGCTTTCACCTGTCCGGGTAACTTAAATCTGTGGAAGAAAGTAAGTATATGGCAGAATTTCCATTTCATAAGGTGCAAGTTTTCATACCCTCGAATGAACTCTGGTTCAGCAGAAGTGAAAACATCTCAGAACTGAATTTTAGATGGTTTTTGAAGGAAACTGTAGCTGCGTCACACTAACTCACCTCAAATGTTTAAAGCTTTCGGTGTACAGACAGAGTCAGGTTGCCAGCGATGAAACCTGGAGTCAATAATGAGCAGGAAATTCTCTTCTGGAACATTCCTTCTAACTGCACCGACCCTCGGTGTATGATTCAGTGATTTTTTTTTTTTCTGTTATATCAAAAACCAGCATGCAGCACATTCTCCCCTCCACTTGACGGATTTGTTGCTTTCAAATTAGGTGTTAAAACAATGAAGTTATTGTTTAAAACCACATACGTTTGTTGCCTTTTTCATAAATCGAATTTATCTCCGTGTTTCTTCGCTCAAATACCAAATAGATTTATTACCTGTGGCTCATAAAGCAATTCACAATATATGCAAGTTTTCCATACCTTTCAAACATCTTTGTTGGTGAACTCGGGCCTTGACATTGCTCGCAATTCCTCATTTTTACACGCAGCACACAACAGGTAATAGCATGAGATACAGTTTCATTCCTGGAAGTAGTCCCTCTGGTTTAGGTGAGGATGCTGCCTCATCACAGCGTGCAGGAGTCAGGACTCACAGCGCTGTTGATGTTCCTACATTTTGCCCGGTCACATAAAGCATGTTCCCGTAATGTCCGAAAAAACTGACTGTTTGTAAAAGATGACTTGACTGGAGCATTTTCAGTGCTGCCCTCTTGATGAAAAACCAAGGACAATTAATGCTCATAAGACTGTCACAAGGAGGCCTCCTGTGAACCACTTTGTTGTCTGTATTATAAAACCACTATCTAAATAAATGGATAGAAACTGCATGAACTGCTTCTCAAATCCATCAAGTTTGGCAACGTGGGCCAAAGTAAGCTTTAAAAGGCTCATATTTCCTCCACAAGTACACTACTTCTACTACACATGCGCAAAGGTACACACAGGCCAGTTAGGAGTGCAACCACAATCAATATGTTTGGCTCATTCCAGCAGAGCACTTAAAGACTGCCATCCTAATTCACCCTATGTATATGGTATGCCAAGAGAAGGTATGAAGTACAGTTACAACTTCTGAAGTCTCTGCAAATCTCTGCTGCATGCACGTATTAGTGCAAACAACATGGTCGACTAATAAGTTTCCTGTTCCAGCAGTTTATTTGCTCCTTGGTGACAGGAGTGTGACAATCGTCAGTTTTTAGCATTTGGGGATTTTTTTCTGTAGATTTACATTCAGAATTCTGGTTATAATGTCTCCGGTTGGCTTCAATTGTCAGATCTGGAAGATGAACGCATCTTTTTGGATATAGCCTGAAGTCTAGAGAGGTTCAAGGCTGCTGTGCATGTGTGAAAATGGCTACTGAAAGAAGAACAGTGGTGAGCAGTGACCTGTACTGTAACAACCAAAAAAGACAATAAAACCCTGCGTGGTGCTCATGTTCCTGTTTTTCTGTGTGGCATGTTTACCATCCTCCTTTGCAAAAATATCGTGTAGTCCAGTTTTTGATTACTCAAACTTTTAAATTACTGGTCAAGGGGTGGATTTTTTTTAAATTGTAGTTATTAAATGTTCCGTGGGTACATAAAAGCAGGTTTCTTTTTTGTGTCATGAAACTGTAACTGTCAAAGCATCAAAATGAAAAGTATAATATGAAACTTTTAAACTGTAAGGAAGTAAAACCATGGAGCGATATAAATGAAAAATGGAAGCCATGAAATATTGTGCTAGCTACTCTCCAACACTTCTACAGGATGCCTTGTTGTGATGTATGTACTTTACAGTACTCAAAAACTCAAACCTTTACTTACATTTTACGTCCCTGAGCAACTAAAATGCAGGATGAGTTTGTATCGGCACTGAAGCTTCAGCTATGCTGCAGCACCTTCTGTGCCCAGGGACCCAAGGCCAAAGCTCCTCCTCCTTTCCTCTCCGCTGAAGAGATCTCACTCTCACTTTGTTCACTCTCTCACACAAAACTCCTCTTAGTTCTTGCATTAGCTGTCCATACCTACAATCTTTTTTGTTGTTGTAGGTTTTACATTGCTGCTCCCTGTAGATTTCTTAGTCACTCTTGCACAAGTCTTCTGTAAAAAGAACTCATAATTCTCACAGTTCTTAGGCTCTCATAAATTTCCAGTAAGAGATCTTACTGTTCTGCTATAACTCCACACATCCCATCAGCTCAAAGAGGAAAATGGGAATCTGGAAGTCATTACCAAATGATTGCATCTAAGTAATGAAAATGCATTTGTGAGAAAAGAGAGTGAAAGCAAAATGGGGATTGTTCTTGTAATCACTCGATTATTAACCTAAATGTAGGGAAGTGTGAGTCAAAGTAAATTTAGGGAAACACTGCTATTACTTTCTCTTTTCCCCCCCTTTTTTCTTTCATTCTTTGAAAGGATGTCATGTTTATTTGAAGTTCAGTACTCAATGCCAAACTTGTATTTGAGACCTGCAATTTGGGGACGTTTTGCCTGCGTTCGAGTCCAATGGTTCAAATACACATCTGGGAATAAGTCTTAACCCGCTGAGTTGACCGAGGCCGGGTTACATCACTGCGACAAGCAACGCTGCATAAAGCTGGCAGCGCTGGGCGCTCGCTAAACATGAGCAACCAACAGGCGATTAATGGGGCCGTCACAGCCTGCCATCCTTCAACGGTCCTGCAGGCAACAAAGGAAGTAAACAAGATTCCCTCTGTTCATCCTTCCGCTTAGGATGTTGGCTGAGCACACAAACAAAGGCCAGAACCATCTGATTTTGCTCTTATTGTTTCAATACAATTTAAAAGTTGCCCGGATCCACTTATGATCCCAAGCATAATATCATGCAGGAAACATTCTGTCGTGCAGGATTTACAAATCGTGTGTCAACAAATCCCACCCACACAGGTCACACGTAAACCTTTGGGAGGAGAACAAGTCAAACACTGGCTATCTCACTTTGATGCAATGTCTGCTCTAAGCCAAGGTATGTGAGCCATTCTTACTTGAAAACTGGCTATTAAAATGCTTTGAAAGCAAACTTGTGGTGTCACGTAATGAAACCAACTCTGTTTTTGTCTTGTCATGTCAGATTCTTTGCAGCTGCTGGCCTTTCAAGCGATGACTGCATAAGCCATGCTCGTTATAGTATCAGTCCCTGTTTGCTCAGAGATACAGGGTGACCAGCAGGCAGCATTAGCATGTCACTGCACAGTTCGAATTTCCCTCAAAGCCCAAAAGTCAAAACTGGAAGTCTTGTGACGTTATAATACAGTGATTAATGGTGTGCACACACGTCTTTGAGTGTTTTCCACAGTCTTCTTGCTCTCCTGTTGACTTCTCAATTGCTTCACAAAACCTATGAGAACAATTCATAGAGCTCTGTTTTGTTGCCCAAATCCCTGTTGGGCAACTCAAACGTTGTAAATTACTACATGTTAAAATTCATCTCAGTGTGAGAAAAAACTTTTTTCTTTTCCTTAGGGATGAGATCTGAAGCGAGGACATTTTTAGAAACCCAAAAGTTTATCATTTTTAAGAGTTAGGATCTATTTCTGTACAAGACCTGCATTTTCCATAGCTTTTCTGTTGCCCAGATGTTTGATTGGTGGGTTGCTGTGTTGTGGCCCTATACGTCGCCAACGGTGTAAACCGTAAAGCTTTTCATCAGGTCAAGTAGGAAGACACGTTTTGTCTAAAGTGTAAGGAAAGAAAATAAAGCAGAGCTCACAAATGTTTATACGGGCAAAAAACAAATGAAGTCAGTGACAGTCACTGAACCGTGTTTGGCACAGAAAGCAAGACTGGAAACTGCTATTGTGTGAACACTTGAAGACAACAAATGCAACTGCACATTTACGCTGTGCCGCTGAATTGCTTTGAGCAGCGATATTAGCGCTTTTGGCTAAATACTAACATCCTCCCAGTCACACCACTTATATCCTGATCTTAAACTACAGCCTCTTCCTGAAGTGCAGTCAGCAGACAGTGTAGTCAGACAGTGCAGTCAGACAGTATAATTGTGTACACCTGCATATTTATGACTGGATCATGCTTGCCACTCAGTTGTGACTGAGCCAGATAAAGCTAATTAGCCTATAAAAGCGCAACTTCCAAGCTCTGCCTGAACTCGCTTCATTTTAAGGTAAATGTGGTTTTCCAGCTTGTTTCACTAAGAAGGGCGTGTGCTATCTGTCCTGCACTAAATCTGTTTGATTCTATATTTAAGTATAAAGTTTCATTCAAGAGTCTGCAGCTGAAATGCAGCTCTAGATCAGGCATACCTTACTGGAGATGTGAGCAGCCCCAACTATAGAAATCTGTGAAGTGCACATTAAATGCATAATAATGATAGTAGCATCTCACCCCCCCCCCCCCCCCCCCCCCCCCCCATCTCTCAGATATTGAAAGACACACTATACATTATAGTGCAACTGTCATGCAAACAGAGCCCTCATTGCATTTGGGAGATTATGCAACCTTATTTTACAATGCCAGTCATTCCGGCCAAATGTGTTTCATTGGGATTACTCAGCTTTTTGGCGCGATTGTGCTAAAGGGGATATTTAAAGTAAATCTTATGAAGAATAAAAGGGCGCAATCTACCTTCAGCATTCCTAAAACTGTTGTATTTTACAGAAATTTTGAGATTTGCATGTTACATGTGTCACTCTCTCCAGTTCTCAGTACTTTAAACATTTTGGGTGCCAGATTTCCTTTTAAGACTACGATCCTGAGTCACACTGAACTTTTTTCTTTCTTTCTTTCTTTTTTTAAAACCTCCACGGTGAAGTCACAGCTTGGAGAAGAGAACTGGAAACTATTGTTGTTTATCAGCCTAACTGACATCCATCACCTTCATTTCTTCTTTCCTTCCAGATCTTTGGTGTTTATAGCCTTAATAGACGAATCTGCATTAACGTTTGATCTCTGTTGTTTACTAGGTAAGCACTGGATGTTAATGCGGTCCAACTGACCCAGAAAATGATGCAAAAATGTTGAAAAAAGAACCACTGATGAAAAACCTCTCACCCTTCTTTTTCTTCGTTTCTTTCTTCATGCCAATTTCGTCCAAACAAATATGGCATGGATACAGACACGCTACCTATTCTTCTCTTCTCCCTTGTGAATACAGAATTTTGAAATTTAATTTCCGCTGTTTAAATCTGCCCTGCAGTAGCTCCGTACTTATTAAAGAGATGCCTAGAATGCCAGTAAACTGTTTTTGTGCCATTTCCCACCACCCTAGTAAAACCTCATTACTTTTAAGCCTACTACCAATAAAAGAGGGAATCCAGGTTTTAGAAATTAAAGGTGGTATCACTTAGAAAAGTAAATGGAATAAAATGTTTAGCAATTTAGATACAGCTTCAGTAGAACTAACTATATATTTCTCCACAGAAGACACTAAAACATTTTTTGAACCACAATTAATAAGTCTGTGGTGTATTTTCTGCTCCTAAGAGGTTTCTTCTGGTCACTTCATCCACCATCCTTACCATGCTCTTGAGTGTCTGACTCGGAGCTGCAGTTTCTAATATCTTTCAGGTCAAGTGAATCCATGTTGTTGAAAGGCAGTGATTCCATGTGGTATGAAACTTTGTGTTCTTCAGCCCTGAACGGAATGCGCGTCTCCAACTCCAAAACCAAATGCCCCAGTTGTGTCTTTTTGGTACACAAAGGTCTACCCACAAGACCCCTCTAAAGCCTCCAGGAATGAGCCGTTGTATCAGCGTTTCTCTCCCGGACACAGAGGGGGAAGCTTTGGCAATACCAGATAATTTCCAGACGCAAGCCATTGCTCGCCAGCTAAAATTGAAGCTTCCAGGGAATCTGTTGTATTAAAGGGTCATTTTCATTTTCTTTTTGTCTCACATTGCAGACATAGCTGGGATTCTCAATTTGAATTATTGACATTTGGCAAGCGTTGAGGTTTTCACACTTGAAAGGCAGAAATGAGGCATACCTTTAAGTTTATGAGTGTGGATGAAAAGGTGTTTTAAAATCTACCACAGATCAGTATTATTGAGGAAAGTGCGCAACGGCTTTCCACCTCACGACTGAATTCCAATTCTGCTCTCCTTAACTGCACATTAATACACTTATCAAGTCCACCTGCTGTTAGTGCAGCCATTTAATGAAGCTTTGGTGTCTCGTCCCTCTAGAGGAAAACAGCCCACATCCCTGCGTGTGTTACCCTGAGAAAGCCCGCACCGGACACAGTGGGAAGGTGGGTTTGTTAGGGAGGGAGGGGCTCGCGGGCATCTCGGCGAAAAACGGGAGGGGAGGGGTCACGAATCCCCCTAGCAGCCTCCGCGTGTGATCGCGGCTAAGAAAATTACGCAATCGGAAGATAGTTATGTAATTGTGTCTCTTAAACAGCCGACCTCAAACTTGCTCAGACCCGAAACACTTGATTGACAGACTTTGTGCGAGCCCCTATATAAGAGGAGGGAGGAGGGCGCCTCGGTCACTGTTGTGCCTCAGGTCCTCCAGACTGTGGATGTAGTGAACCAAAGTGGACTGTACACTTTTGTTTTCTTTTTTTTCTTTTTTTTCTTTACGGGCATTTACAGGAGATACCACTGCTCATTCATTTTTACCCTCGGCTCTTTTTGTTTTTACTCTTGTCGCTGGATCTCTGACGGATTTCTTTTTTTTAAGATACTGAATTCGTCAGGTAAGTAAGTAGGTTAGGAATGCATACACTGCTTATCGTTGAAATGTTATGTGAGGAGAAATCAGTACAGGGCAAATTTACCAGGGCTGCTGTAAGTGATTCATTACCTGCAGAGTGCAAACAGATAAATAAATGTGAAAAACTTGCTGGACTGCTGAAAGACTCTTTCCTGCATAACAGGGTATAAAATTTGATGTGCAATGTTGCAAAGTTTAATAAGCTGTAAACTGTGTAACAACTCGTTGGCCGGAGTTATTGTTATTATCATTTTATTCCTGTATTTGCATGTGGCTTTTTCTCTTCTTTTTTTCCAGTCATTCTGTGACTGAGAGACTTGAGTGCAGCATTTGAGACCAAGGATGGGGAAAAAAGACAAAAGAGGCACAAATCTAACAAAAACTATGTCTTTGTTTTTGAAGCAGATATGATACTCAGGAGAAGTCTCTTCTTGTTGCTGTTGTCATTTAATTACCTTCAAGCTTTAACTGAAGGTGAGTTGTAAATGGATTGATTGTGGTATTGCTGTCTAATAATTATTATTATTCCATTTGAGTCACCAATTCCAGTGTTTTGTTTTTTGTTTTAGCGAAAACTCTGCCAGTTGCTCCCATTCTGCTTTTAAGTTCATGAACTCTTCTTCTAGCTTTCCAGTTACATTTCCTCTTGTCTGATGTATAGATGGCGAGCAGGAGGATGAGACATCATTCGACTTGTTTGAAATCAGCGACATCACACGCAGGACACTGGGGGCCAAACAGTTCAGGGGCCAGAACTTAGATGCCCCTGCCTACCGCTTCATCCGCTTCGACCACCTGCCCCCAGTTAGCCCACCCATACTGAAGCAAATGCTGCATCAGATCCAAAACAATGAGGGCTTTGTGTTTGTGGCCAGCATACGCCAGGACCGTTCCTCACGAGGCACCCTGATTGGTTTGGAGGGTCCCGATGGCCGGCGCCAGTTTGAGATCGTGTCCAACGGACGCGCCAACACTCTGGACCTGGTCTACTGGGCAGACGGCTCGCAGAACGTGGTTTCATTCGAGGACGTGGACCTGTCCGACTCGCAGTGGAAGAACATCACCCTTCACGTTCATGGGGAGAACGCCAACCTGTTTGTCGGCTGCAGCCTCATAGACAGCTTCATCCTGGATGAGCCATTTTACGAGCACCTGAAGGCCGAGGGGAGCCGCATGTATGTGGCAAAGGGATCCATTCGAGAGAACCACTTTAGGGTAAGACAGCGGATGTGGATTCGAACGATTTCCCAGGATCTAGGAACTCCTTACTTGTCCAGCATTTGTCAACCCTCGCAGTGTCCAAGAAACAAAATTGTGGTCTTCACTAACCCTGCAATAAAAGTTTAAACAACTGTTTCCAAAAATACAGACTGACATATTCCCTGTGTTGCCCTGGTTTCTCTGTGTGGAAAGGACTCTAAATTTAGACTTTAAATTTACCCCTTGTGTGTAGAAATGAGGGGGAACGTATGTTATTAGGTAAAAAGCGAGTTTCCATGAAATGTTTGCTCCAATTCCCATCTCATGCTTGCACTAGGTATAGAAAGTGTCCTGCCTGAAATATGTCAAAGTGATTGAGACACATATTTTCTCACCAAACAGGGCCTTCTCCAGAGTGTGCGCTTCATCTTTGACACCTCAATAGAAGACATCCTGCTGAGTAGAGACTGTGAGATTACCAAGCATGGTAAGAATGTGTCTGTTTTAGTTTTTAAGGTCTATAAAGGCCCTGCTATCCAGGATGAATGACAAACCCTTTCTCTTTTGTGTGATTTTTTTTTTTCATAACCCAACAGATGAGTCAAAATAATTATATTTGCAAAGTGTTTGATGCCTGATACCTAGCAGATGTGATCTAAAAGCTCTTTCACATGCAACTCTCCTGCACCCAGTATCTGTATTTTGTTAAGCTTCGACCACGGCAAACAGTTTAGCATTCTCTGTCAACTCCATTTGCATGAATTCATCTCCTTTTTAATGGATCAAAAAGCTTACAGATCCGAAATGTGGCAAGATATCCCAGTATTACTTCATGTTTACAGCAACAGGCTTTTCACTGCAGTGGCTTGAGGTTGAGCAGCGTGCAGGGTGAACAAAAGGAGATACAGATGCTTACATTTGTTTCCATTGGCAGTGGATTTGGGATAATACCCTGGGAAAGAAAACAGAAAAGACAAAGTGAATGTTATACTGCAAAGTGGGGAGCTTCCACCTCCAGCTGCACACACACAGACGTACACACAAACATACAGGATGAAGTCACGAATTGGCTGATTGGGTTGCTTTTCTCATCTGAAGGACCTCGCAATCCTCAGCGGGGCTCACACAAAAGACTGGCTTCAGCTCAAAAGATAGAGATCCCGAAGAACCACTAGATCTGGAAACTGAGCCTTTTGGTTTTGCTGTGACAGAGAAAATCACCATGCGGTATGCAGTTGATGCTTTTCTGTCACCACATGCACTGTTGAATTCCAGCTGAATGAGTTTATTTGTTTAACAAATGTCACCAGCGCCTGGAAGTTTTCCGCTGGTTGGCTGGTACCAGAGAGGGTTCGGCACCATTAGGAAAATTCATGCCGAAAGTCACCCATAAATCCAGGCAACCCTATAACTTGGACAGTATTAAAATTGCCCCAGTTTTTGCTCTTCGTTTTTTTTTTTTTTTTAAACCGATTTCCTCTTTCTACTCTGACAAAATCGAGAGCGTCCATCGGGGAGAGAAGAATGTGTAACTGCTTTCACAGACGAGCTTTCACGCATTCTCACGCGCACACAGTGTGAAGCCCTCCTGAGATTTGAATGAATCCAGCAGACTGAAGAGGAAAGAAAACATTGCGTTGGCTACAGTAGGACACCACCGGGTAATTTGGATGACTTCTTGATTTAGAGTCCCCGCTCTGCTATTAATCTTCGCCAATTTACATAGCGTGATCCAAACCAGTTGCAGATACGCGTTGCGCCTTGGCTGAAGGACAGGCGTTCTGCGGAGCTTCCATTTGTCTCTCGTGTGTTTGTTTTGGGCATCGAATATTCGTATAGCTAGCTGTGATGTGATTAAAGTTCAGTAGGGTTTTCTGACTACCGAGATCACAGCAGTCAGATGTAGACTGCAAAAGAACTTCACATTTGGCCTCATTATGTTCTTCTAATAGCACTGCAGTTTAAAGTTAGGTCCCTTTCTCAATATCTCAACATACACTTGGTTTTATTACAAAGTCCTCAGCCTTAATAATGACTGATAAATGCTGCAGCCCACATACTTCTTCACATAATTCTTTTGTGCTGATATCAAGACAAGAGTATAACAAGTATAAATCTGTGTGGCCACCCCCAGCCTCTTAAGTACATATCACAAGTGGTTACATATTTGAAAGGTTAGCGAGGTTTATGGTCCACAATATGGTTTTTGCATCACACGGGGAACTCCAGAGATTTCTGCTCTGCAGTGCCATCCTGTCCTGTTCTCCCACAGCCAGCTCTGCCGTCATCTCGGGCTGACAGATTTACCATCACCATTTCAAACAGACACACTTTATTTTTTTGTTTTCCAAATTGAACGACACTGACTGGACATCTGGTTTTAGGAACATAATAAACATTTCAATTACGCCATTGTTGTGATCTTTTGGCCAGCTACAGAAAAACAGGAAATCGTTTGAGTCCTTGCGTTTCAACCGTGATATCTCTCAAACATGTTTTCCATCAACAGCCTGCGTTATTTTTCCTCCATTTGCCCTGGTATCTGCTATTTGCTCTTCCAGATGATGCCAATATTGTGAGTGAGAGCGGGGAAATTGTGGACGTGAGTCCTTCCATCACTACAAACGTTATAGGTCAGAAGACGGATGATGTGGGCGCAGAAATGTGTGAACGCTCCTGTGAGGAGCTCAGCACCATGTTCCAGGAGCTCAAAGGCCTGCGCATTGTCGTCAGCAACCTTATTGACGGATTGCAAAAAGTGGTGAGTTAAATCACATAAATCAACCCTAGCCAACACTTTCATTTGTCTTAGAGAGGGTTACTGTCTGTTTTGTTGAACTTTACAGGCCAGTAAATGTAAAATTGGTGGCTCTGGTGTGATGGAAGAAATATTTAACTCTTTAAAAAAAACAACATTTTAGGAAAACAGATGACTCAGCCCTCCGCGTGTTAGCCTGAAGGTAAAGAGGCCTGAATTAGGTTACTAGGTAACCCACATTGGTTTTAAAGTAAACAGTGAGTAGCCACAGGAGTGTTTATAGAGTCGCCTGTGACAGCTGAACCCATATGACTCCTCCTATCTGAGGCAGCGTGAGTCAGACAGATTTTATGACATGTTACATGTGGATATAGGAAGTGTTCCCCTGGCAGTGATGGGGTCCGGTCTAATGTCTGGCTTTGTTTAAATAGCTCATGTGTTTCCTCTGGGAGCCTCCCAGCAATAAGAGAGTCTGGGCATGAACCTTGAGGGGGAAAAAAGAAACGGCTGGTATGAGAAGGGTCCCCGAGGCTCTTCCAGACCGAGTGGTGTCTTAGATTCTAGTGCTAGACACTGCTTACTCCCCTTTTCCAAGAGGAGGATGAACACACACATACGCACTCATATCCCCCCGAAAATCTTTGGCAGTACTTTATCCACTGATAGTTCCCAAGTGTTGAGGAGCTCAGCCTGGTCTCCAATTGGATAGGAGGTAATGTGCGTAACTAAGCAGCACTTTTCAGTAAGCTGTTTTCAAAGAAGTAGTGAGCATGTAAAGAAGTTCAGAGTTTTATAATCTGCAGCAACAAGGGAAAAATTGAGTAGATTCTTTAAGTGGGTGTAACTTTTTAGTCTTTTTCTGTTGTTTCTCATCCATTTAAGTTATCAGATTTTTTTTCAATGACTAGTTGAAGTAAAGTAAAGCATCTAAGCATGAGCTGAGCTGGACGGGGAAATAGCTTGGTACAAAGGATTCCAAGAAAAGTTACAAGGTTGCTACATTTGGTGCTGATTTAGTTTTTATTAGCGCAGTGTTGTTTTATCTCAAAAAGAAATGGTTCTGATCAAGCTTGATTTTAAACAAATGTCATCTTTTTTTATTAGAATAACATTTGCAAAAGCAACACACGCGTTTCTTCTTCCCACCTGGTGAAACTAACCTCAAACACGCTATTTTCAATGAATCAGCTCATCAGCAGGACTATCTTTCCCCCAGTCAGTGGCTTTGCACCTTTGATCTTGAGTGTGCCTTAAAGATTTCTGACTGTTCTTTTCTCACTTGTTGTATGTTCAGACAGAAGAAAACTCAGTGATGAAAGAGGCCCTTGGGAGGATGAAGAACTCCTCAGAGAAAAACATGTGCTGGCAGGATGGCCGCCTGTTTGACGATAAGGAAGACTGGGTTGTAGACAGCTGCACCAAATGCACCTGTCAGGTAGTGCCAAGTCATCTGGAATTATATGCAGATTTACTGCGGATGTTTAAGAGCCTGACATATCATTAATGTTCAATTGTGGCAGGAATCCAAGATCGTGTGCCACCAAATCACCTGTCCTCCGGTGGCCTGTGCCAGCCCGTCCTTTATCGATGGCGAGTGTTGCCCCGCCTGTTTGCGTAAGTAGGCAGGACCTTTCACAACATAAACACGCAATTTTATACACGCTATTCTAAATTAATGGTGCAATGTGCTATAAACACAGCATTTCATGCATATTAAAGTTTAATACTACAGGACTATTGCAGCCAGTATGTCTTTGGAGGCGAACCACATATTTATTAGCAGACACTCAAAATGTCTAGTGTGGGTTCTTCAGATGATGTCATGTGATAAACGAGTTGATATAAAGAATAAAAGCTACAGTTATGAACTTTTCACAGTCTTTTCTACTGTTCTGTGCAAAAAGATGGAGCATAAAAATGTTGCATTTACATGTTCCAGCTATGGACAGTGACGATGGATGGTCCCCGTGGTCAGAGTGGACAGAGTGCACAGTGACCTGTGGGATAGGAACTCAACAGAGGGGCCGTTCTTGCGACGCAACCAGCAATCCTTGCACGGGACCTTCTATCCAGACCCGCAAGTGCAGTCTGGGCAAATGCGACAGCCGTGGTGAGGATTTGTTCTTTCTTCTTTTTTCAACGCTTTGTCTTGACTCACTCAGTTTTTATTTGAACTGTGGCATCCAGTAGTAACTGTTGCACCGATATTATCTCAACCACAGTATGCACCACTGGCAGTAATCTAAAACAAATAGCGTTATGATAAGTGAGAGGAGTGGGGGGGGGGGGAGATGATGAAACTGTGGAAAAACCGAGCAGTGAGTTAAATATGAGATGAGAGCCTCAGAATTGCAAAAGTTTTCTCCTTCATAAATCTGGATCCGTCTTTGAGTGGATGAATCTAAGTGAAGAGCTGGATCTCACGGTTGGGCTGCAGGGTGTGCCCAGTCACAGTTAACTCCAAATAAATCACTGGCTAAAAGGGTGTTCCACAGTGCAGTGACTCACCGCAGCTTTCCATGCAATATTATAAAATATTAATGAATCTGATAATTAATGTCCTATTAAGTGAGGTGTGGTGATTTTGGTAGATTTGTGCTGGAAACAAAAACTGCTGAACGGGTTTTTTTGTGTTGTGGTTTTTTTTTTGAGAAGTTATAGAATCAGCATGTGTCATTGCTTGAAGCTAGCAGTACACTCCATCTGTGTGAGTGACTGAATCAGCCTAACCACTGGAAGATAGTTTACCCACAATGACAAAAATACTGGCTCAAGCGTCTTAGAACATCTTTGAAAGTGAGCCATCATCACCAGCATCGCATAATGTTTACTTGTAGAAAATATGGTGCTCTTTTCTCTCCTTTTTTCCTAACTCTGGCAAATTATACATGTCTGTAAGTACTATAATGGAAATCTGGAGGATAACGCAACACATATGTGTTTGACTGCTGCGTGACATGTCTGATTGTTGATGCCCAGTTCGCCAGGACGGAGGGTGGAGTTTGTGGTCCCCGTGGTCGTCGTGCTCGGTGACCTGTGGCGAGGGGCAGATCACGAGAATACGACACTGCAATGCTCCTGTGCCACAGCTGGGAGGCAGAGACTGTGAGGGCAGTGGAAGAGAGACCCAGGGCTGCACTGCCAAGCCATGTCCCAGTGAGTATTTCATCTTGTGAAGGGAAACACTCAAAAGCAGCATCTCCGTTACAGTGGCTAGCATATGTGCCCAGCAGCCGGACTTCCCTCGTGCCTTGTGGTTCCCCTAAGGCAACATTCCCCATGTGTTTCAGACTGTCATCATGTCAGTCTTGGTGCAAACGTTGGTCCAGATCGGTTCAGTATGTTCGCTCATGCAGTATTAAGTTCCAGGCTTCTGAACTTTTTATTTCTTGTTTAGAAACAACAGAATAAAAATGTGGCATGAATAAAACACTTTATGTCAAAGTGACTTGCTGCTATACATCTGTCTCCCCTGTTTTTTTAGTTGATGGTGGCTGGGGACCGTGGTCTCCATGGGCAACCTGTTCAGCGACCTGCGGAGGGGGGCACAAAAGTCGTTCCCGTGAGTGCAACAGCCCTGAACCTCAATACGGCGGCAAGAAATGTTTTGGAGAAGCGGTCGACAGAGACAGCTGTAACAAGAATGACTGCCCTATTGGTGAGCTCTGCATTATGGTTTTAGCTACTTAGGTGACTGGGTTCACAGATCCACTGGCCCACGCTGAAACATTTTTATGTAGCAGAGGGATTGCACTGACATATGTTCTGGCATTTGTAGTGATTTTAGGATTTCTCCTGTAATGCAAACAGTCAGCTGAGGTACTTGGAATGTGTACTAATGTGTACTGTGCAAGTTGCTGTCAGCTGTTGACCGTAATGATCAGCTTGATTGTTTTAGTCTTTATGATGGAAAAAACATCCAAACATCTGTTTTGCACAGCCATTTTCTTGTGCTGCCATATGTGTCTTTATAATTAGATAGATTTTTTTTCTGAGCTTGTTTAACGATGTGACTTCACCTGTAAACAATGACTGGCAGATGGAAGAGGAAATCTGGGTTCTGCCAGCTACACTGGGGAAAAAAAAGATTACCTTACTAGTAATAATTCTGTGTTAACAATAACCAGCACCACGCTGATTACCTCGGCTGCATTAAAGTGAAAAATCTGGCAAAAAAACCTCAAAAACCTTTCCCTTATTTTAATATAAAAGGAAAGTTTTTGTGAGTTGGTTTCAAAACCTGCATAAAACCAGAATATAGTTTCCAGTTCAGAAAAATGAAGCCAATGTGGAAGCGCTTTGAACCTCCATTCTACCTGAAAGCCACCAGATGGCAGTAGCTGTGGTTGCAAAAGAAACTTCTGATCCAATAGACGTATATGGGAAGATTGACCTCAGTGAAAACTTTCCTGGTGAGTTTATGGTCTCACTTTGGGTCATATTAAAAAAAATTGACTCTTATTTTGTAAATCGTGATATTATTATAGTTCAAATATGATGATTAACCATAGATGATTAGTTAATAGCTTATTATATCATAGTTAGACACGCCCATGCCTTCAGAAACCAATGGATGATGTCACGGTTGCTACTTCCAATTTTTATACTGTCTGTGTTGCTACTGTAGATTTTGGAAAGGTGATTAAGCATTAACTTAAGATAAGCATTACAAATTAAAAGTAAAAATTAAAAGTTTTCCCTTGTATGTATCCATTCTCATTATCTAAACCTCTTGCAGATGGCTGTCTGTCCAACCCATGTTTTGCGGGAGTGGACTGCAGCAGCTCTGCCGATGGCTCGTGGGAGTGTGGCCCGTGCCCTGCTGGATTTCGTGGAAATGGTACCCACTGTGAAGACATTAATGAGGTAAAAGTTACTATTTTTCATAAGCTAGCTGCACTTTATTCATAAAAAGACCTGCTTGTATTTTGCTGATGATTTTTTTTCTCTCCTCTAGTGTGACATGGTGTCTGATGTTTGCTACAAAGTGAATGGAATGCAGCGTTGTGTCAACACTGATCCAGGTTTCCATTGCTTGCCCTGTCCAAAGCGCTACAAGGGCACCCAGCCTTTTGGTATGGGTGTGGAGGCTGCTAAGAAGAACAAACAAGTGAGTTGATTTGGATAAGCATATGTGTGGATTTCTGGATGTCACATTTATAAATGACTGGAGCAGCACTTCAGGGGATTTAAAAGCCTTATTTTTAGAGAGAGTTTGTGTATATAGGAATGAATGAATGGGGTTGACCTTGACCCACTATTTGTAAGTAAAATGACAGCGTGAGTAGCTTTAAACTTTTAAAATGAGAGGTGGATATGAATGGTTATTTTTCCTTCCTTGTACTGTATCAGTTCACTGTCATAAAGCTATGTTTTTCTTTTGTCTCTGTGGCCCACATCTCTCTCTTTCCAACCCTGTCAAAACTACTAAAAGTTTTAATATGACTTGTCAAATATGCCACATTAACTACTTTATTGGAACACAACGGTTTTCATCTCTTTTCTGATCAATGAGTCCCTGGAAAACTGAAAAACGTGTCACTTTGACCACTACTTGCATAACATCCCTCATGGGGCAGTTTGTCACTTCTTGGCCTCTGTAGCTGCCTGTCTTTGATTTGATGCCCCAATTGACAGTAATTGATTTGGGAAAAGGGGAATTGTCTCATTGCTGGCATTAAGAGGCTCCATTTCACAGTTCTGATCAAAGGCCTCCCTGTCTCTTTTGGCTCTATGAGCTCATGCAGTGGCATTCAAACTTTAGGTTCATCATCTGGTAATAAGTGGCAGCTGTGAATAGTTTGTGAAGAAAAAATGGAGAACAGTAGGTTGTTTTGGAATATATGCTGTACCCATGTCATAAAATCACAAGTGCTCCACACTTTTTTGAAAAATGTTTTTCTTTAACCAGTCACCTCAGTTTGAGGTGTCCTTGTTTGGAGGGCTAGTCCCCAAAACAAGCTGCCAGGAATAGTGGTAAAATAAATACTCTTCACATTTAAAAAACAGCAAAATGGAAAATATGTAAGAAAACTGTGTCTTGTAAGAAATTCCATCTAACTTCTCTGTTTTTCTTAATCTAGGTATGTGAGCCTGAGAACCCATGTAAGGACAGGACACACAACTGTCACAAATATGCCGAATGCATCTACATCAGCCACTTCAGTGATCCAATGTACAAGTGTGAGTGTAGGACGGGTTACGCTGGAGATGGCTTCATTTGTGGTGAAGACTCTGATTTGGATGGCTGGCCCAATCAGAACCTTGTGTGTGGTGCTAATGCCACTTACCATTGCAAGAAGGTATTTCACTGAATATTGCCACATTCAATCCAGTGATGCCAAACTGAACTGCAAAAGTCAACCGTTTACTGCCACTATTTCAGGATAACTGCCCTAGCCTCCCCAACTCTGGACAAGAAGACTTTGACAGAGACGGTCAAGGAGATGCTTGTGACAAGGATGATGATAATGATGGAATTCTGGATGAAAGGGTATGAGATCTTTTCATTTTTACAAACTGGTGAGCAGCATCCTAAAAAAGTGGAGAGACTTTAAAAAATCAATAATTGGATATGATTTGTCTAAAACAAACAAATTTTTTTCGACATGGTAAACCCAATCCATCCATCCACCCACGGAGAGCATGATTGGGGGGAATGTCGTACCACTCGAGTGATATCCTGTTATTGAACTTTTGTGCCAACTGCAGCCCACAACGGACATCATGTTCAAACATAAGGATGAACACAATTCAGTAATAAGCATATAACTTACAGGACAGACTGGAGATTTGATGCTTAATAGCAAAGTAAACCTTAGTGAAATTATTGGACTAATTAAACTGGACATAAGTGAAGAGCCTATAATGTTATTTTTTTCATCAGTGCATTAAAAAGGAAAAGTCTAGAGGTTTTATATCACTATTTTTAAAGTAACAAATTTCTTCAAAGCAAATCTTTAAGGCATACTTTTAGAGGCTAGAACAATATAAAGACAGTCGTCTATTCTAAACATAAAAAAATTAAATATTTAAAAATAATAAACTTTGAAATACTATTAGTGCAACAGTCAGAATACCCAATAACCTTGGGCAATACTAAATAACTCTAGGTTACATACAATATTGAGTTGAACTCAAATACTAATTAGAGTATTGTCAAACCACTTTTTTGTTTCCTCTCCAAATAAAAATGAGACTTAATATGAATCAGATTTATAGTGAGTGTCTGGTTGGCCTTGACATAAGGCAACACGTCTCATTAAAGTCTGAAAATAAAAATATGGCCAAGTTCTACCTAATAAATGTGCAGTTTGCTAGTTAATTAATGTGTTACGCCATTTCCATTGCGCAAACAACATATACAGCCTTTGTAGAAATCCATAAACATTATAGGAAACATATTCTACGGATAAATTTGAAAACATAAAGAAAAGCTACAAACCACCAAATCCTATAGCAAGGGGACTTTTGCTAGCATAGTTTGCTAGTAGCATAGTTAACTGGCTTTGAGACCAGGAGGAGACACACACCCAGTTTGAGCAGCTTGTCTGCTCCTTTTGCTGGTCACAAGGCTGGATAAGTGTGGGGTTTGTGTCATGAAGGACATTTGGTGTAAAAAAAAAAAAACTGTGCCAAAGTATGTAGAACCATCTGCTGTGGAAGTAAGGAGCACCTGAAAGTTCAGCCACTTTGCTAACATAAGGGTTTGTCACTGCAACCTTTTGAGTGGTCAGCATTATCTCATGATGAAATATTTTCTATAAGCCAAAAAGGGTTACTTACTGGCTTGATGAATAAGTGAAAATGATGTGATTCATATGTTATGACATCTCAACCCAGCAGAGATGCAGTGAGATGAGAACTAATGTTACTGACCAAATCAGAAACGAACTTTATGCAAATCCAAATACGTTCTCATCAGTGCACTCATTATGATTCGGCTCATGACTGTCAAAACATTACTTAGCTAGCATGTGCTTTCTTCGACAGGACAACTGTCCCCTGCTTTACAATCCTCGCCAGTTTGACTTTGACAAGGACGAAGTTGGTGACCGCTGTGACAACTGCCCCTATGAACACAACCCTGCTCAAATTGACACCGACCACAATGGAGAAGGGGATGCCTGTGCAGTGGACATCGATGGAGATGGTAAAATAGCTAAAAATGTAGACGACATGTTGTATTCAGTCTACTATAATTAACTATAGCAACTTTAAATTTGTTTTTTTTTCTCAGGAATTCTTAATGAGAATGATAACTGCCCCTATGTGTACAACACTGACCAGAAGGACACTGATATGGATGGTGTCGGCGACCAGTGTGACAATTGCCCTTTGCTACACAATCCTGACCAGGTAAACTATACACACTGTAAATTATGGCTTTTTCCAATACAGTCAATAGATGTTGCATTAACATTCTGATCCTTGTATTCATCCAACAGACAGACCTAGACAATGACCTGGTTGGAGATCAGTGCGACAACAGCCAGGACATTGACGAAGACGGGCATCAGAACAATCTAGACAACTGTCCTTATGTGGCCAACTCAAACCAGGCTGACCACGATAAGGACGGCAAAGGAGACGCATGCGACTACGATGACGATAACGACGGTATACCTGACGACAGAGACAACTGCAGGCTAACACCCAACGAAGACCAGGAGGACTCTGATGGTGAGGATGGTGCATGTATTAGTCTTAAAGGCAGCAGTGTCACATCCATACAAGAAGTTGAAACATGAGTGATATCAACTATTTTTAGCATGGATTTATAGCATAAATATTCAATGGTGTACTTCTTTTAGTAGCATTCTTAAGATTTATATTAACAAAAGTCTGTTAAAATTTTGAGACTACTTGCTTAAATAGTATCTCTGTGCGCTCAGACTTATTTCACATTTCTTCTTCCCTATGCCCTCTACCAGCTGCTTTTAGAGTTAGCGGTTACTTTCACTGCAGCAGGTGTGAAATTTGGTGGTTGTGGAAAGAGTCAGTGACCGGCTTGGCACGGATGATGTCATTCTCCATGACTTCAGTGAGCTGCCTTGGAGGGCACCATCAGGCTGTGAAGTTTTTATTCCATTTAGCCTTAGCCTGTGATTAGTCCACAGTGCCCAATTTAAGCAGGGTTACCTGGAGTTTGTGCAGCTGTCTGTAACTGAAAACAGACTGCAGAGGAGAAAGCCCCTGATGCTTTCACACCCTTTGCCGTTTGTCAAATAGTGTTTATTTGATAGAATCGTTTGAGCTTCTTGCTCAATAGCAAAGATGATGACAGAAGACGGCAAGCTACTTCCATGCAGTGGCCCTCATTAGCCACTGGCATCCTTTCCCTCATGAGTTCCCAGCCTGCAGCCTGGCTCTAATAGACTTCAGGCTTCAGATACTAAGAAGTTTCAGTGGAAGTTGTCACAGCATGAGAAGATGGCTGATTTGCTTCATCAGACTTGGCAGTGGTACTTGGGACAGTTTTCTGGGAAGAACTGCTATACTTCCATTCATTTTTAATATTTAGTTGGAGGACCTCCTCAACAGTCACTGCAGTGGGAGTGTTATGATCCTCGCATTAGCTGCCGTAGATATTTTTCCAACCTATTCAATAGTTTGTTTCAGATATGATTTAAATTAGGTGAAACATTTTAAAATGATTTTAATATAATTTTATATTCTTCTCCTTTATTAGGTGATGGAAGAGGGGATGCATGCAAAGATGACTTTGACAACGACAGTATCCCAGATATCCTCGATGTGTGTCCT